>NC_089745.1:8373417-8380917 GCF_040412425.1 Macrobrachium rosenbergii | reverse complement strand
AACGAGAGGTATATGTGTCCCTCTGTATAAAGGTGACAGAGTAAACTGTAAGAAGTTATGGCACAGGGAGAGAAAGTAATGAGGCAGAAATAGGGACAGAAACGTCGAGCAGAGCTTCCACTCCATAGTGAAAATTCGAAGTACCTGTCTTCACAGATGTCACGAGAACCTTCCTTTTTCGTAGCCGTTTTTTTTAATGAGGGAGATAAGATGTCCTTTTCCTGCCTATAGGCCGTTGGATGAGGCAGCATAATGCCCTAATCAGCCGTAGGCCTAAAGGAAAGAGAAAAGGAAGCAGAATGGATGAGAGAGGGGGAGAGAATGGTGGGGGTTCCATTGGAGGGATCGATAGTACTCTCCTCCCTCAATTGTAATAAAAAAAACTCATTTTAATCACACTGGTCATTATTAAGCGAGTTTGGAGGTTCATTGTTTATAATAATGCTGACATTTTTTGTCTTAATACAAATGGGTGTCGGTCGTTCAAGTGGTTTTTTTTTTACTACGCATCTTTGTTCGTTTATTTTTTATTTTATAATAGATTGTTAAACCACTTTTACGGTTTAAGGGAAATTTCAACAGCGACGAATTATAAATATAGCTGTGTTTTTGAGTTCGTGTATACAGTATATATATATACAGTATATATATATATATATATATATATATATATATATATATATATATACATACATATATATATATATATATATATATATATATATATATATATATATATATATGTGTGTGTGTGTGTGTGTGTGTGTGTGTGTGTGTCCTGTGTCTGTGTATGTATGTGTGGTGGCTGTGTGTGGGTAATAATCATTCTCAAAAGTACAAATTATTTTCATTTCTATTGCATCCTTGCAGAAGAGTAGAGAATTTAGGTTACTTGTATTAGTTTCCTACGACGAAAAGATTATGTCTGAGATCAGTTTATTGTTTGCTTATTTTTATGTCGGTTTTTAAAGGATTACGAAAAAAGTTGTTGGGATTTTTGGCAAGACGCGGGAATGTAACCTATTCCCACTTCTCATTCCCTTATTCCCACTTCGCCTCGACTCCGCCTATTCCAGCCAGTTGCACCCTTCCTTCAAATTTGGTTTTATCTCTTCCATAGACATTATCAATTTCAACCGTCCTCTTAATCATCCTTCTGCCATATAGACATTTTTGCTTCGACAGGTCCTCTAGCCAATATCCTTTCCATCCTTTCGCTTCTCCATTTTCTTCTGTATCTTCTTTATTTTCTCTCCTCCATTTCTCTCTGCACCCTTTATTTTCTCTCCTCTATTTCCTTCTGCACCCTTTATTTTCCCTCCTCTGTTTCCCTCTGCACCCTTTATCTTCTCTCCTCTACTTCCCTCTGCACCTTTTATCTTCTCTCCTCTGTTTCCCTCTGCACACTATTTTCTCTCCTGTTTCCAATTCCTACTGTATCATCTATTTTCTCTCCTCTATTTCCCTCTTTATTCTCTATTTTCTCTCCGATTCCCTCTGTGTCCTATTTTATTTTGTCTCCTCCATTTCCCACTAGATTCCCAGTGTTTATATCATTCTCCCTCTTGTTTCTCTTTCTTTTCTACTTCGGACATTCACCCCCTCCCCCATATCCATTGGGGCATACCAAACCCACCGCCCCCACCCCCACCCCAGCCCCCCCAAACACCTATCGCTTTCAGACAGTCAGCCTAATAGGATTTTGAATACGATTATCCCGTAATGAACTTACGAACTCGTAACTTCAGTTTTGTGGGCGTGTTTGTGTGTGTTTGAATGCAGAGGTGCTCGTGTTTGGCGCGGGGGGGGGGTGGGGGGGGAGATGTAGTGTGTGTGTTTCATTCAGGTTTCTTTATTTAAAAATAATTAATTTTTTTTTTTTACTTAGGGAACCCCCAAAAAATCATGAGATTGGTGCTGGTATGAAGCCAGCTGAACTAGTTATTATTATTATTATTATTATTATTATTATTATTATTATTATTATTATTATTATTATTATTATTCAGAATGGGACGAAATTCGCATGTTGAAAGATATTTTGAAATAAATAATTAATATGCAAAACATGATTCCACAGAAAGCCTCTGCCTAAAAAAAATGTGAAAGTCTATAAGAATGGATAGATAATACATACATACATACATAGTTAGATAAAAAAAATAAACAAATAAATAAAAAGATAAAATTGTTATCGTAACGGGGGCTGGCAAGTTCTGTAAGCTTGCCGAGCGTCGAGTGATAAAGTCATTTGAAACCAAAGTAATTTAGTAATTTCCATGCACTTAATTCACACTGGCACATCATTCGTTCATTTAAATCTCTGTGATTATCATTCACGAATTTTCCTGCGTAGAAATGATTTCCCCTCTTTTATATTCTGTTTTATTTTTTTTCTCTTACTTATCGCGTGCGTCATTTACATGTAATTGGCTTTGCTTTTCAAGTTTTATTTTTCTTTTTAGCTTTGCGCGTTTTTTTAGCTTTGCGTGTTTTTTTTAGCTTTGCGTGATCAGCTGCGGAAAAGAGTGGTAATGAAACATTTGATTTTAGCCGCAAATTCTGTTTTTTTTTTCTTTTTTACCCTGATATATATTGGCTTAGGTCCAACAAGAACGAGATATTACGCACCCTTTGAGTGTGTGCGCGCGCGCACTTGTGTATGTGTGTGCGTGTATTGCTTGCATCAAGATTAATGGACTTTTGGAGTACAAATTTAGTTGTTAATTTGCTTTACTTTCTTATATATATATATATATATATATATATATATATATATATATATATATATATATATATATATATATATATATACATAAGTTTTTGTGTGTATATATATATGTGTGTGTTTGTGTGTATAGGTACTTATTAATCTTCACCCTTGTAATACAATTTTGCTAGGGACGAAGAATCGGACAGTGCGCGAATTTACAAGAAAACACGCCTAAGCTGATTTACCAGATGAGAGTACTAATCAGAGATTACGTCATTTTTCTCGTTCGAAGCATTCGCAAGAATGAGTCGCTCTAAACGCTTATGTTTCATTCAGGAGGAAACGTGTTAATCATTCTTAATGCCGGAGTTTTATAGTCCTTTCCATTAGCTGAGGAATTAATTTGTAATTGGGAGGGTGAAGGTATTTTGGTCGGGAGAAAATTTTAATATCTTTCGTTTTTTCTTGTTCCTCCTGCAGGGAAGTTTGATTTGATTCCGGTTCGTTTCTATAAAGGAAGAAGAAAGTGATTGGCGGAGCATCGTCAGACTTTCGACCTCAGAGTTTTGTCGAGTTGAATATAGAATTTAGGCCAAAGGCCAAGCACTGGGACCAATGAGTTCATTCAGCGCTGAAACGGAAGTTGACAGTAAAAGATTGAAAGGTGTAACACGAGGGAAACCTCGCAGTTGCACTGTGAATCAGTTGTTAGGAGAGGGTGGAAAGTAAGTTGGAAGAAAGAGCATATGAAAGGAGGTGCAGTAAAAGGAGCGCTGCAAAGAATTTTTTTTTTTTTTTTTTTAGCTTTGCGTGATCAGCTGCGGAAAAGAGTGGCTTAGGTCCAACAAGGACGTGATGTTACGCACCCTTTGAGTGTGTGTGCGCGCGCGCGCGTGTGTGTGTATGTATGTGTGTGTATTGCTTGCATCAAGATTATGGACTTTTGGAGTATAAATTTAGTTGTTAATTTGCTTCACTTTCTTTTATATATTTTTATATATTTTATTTGTAAATATATAATATATATATATATATATATATATATATATATATATATATATATATATATATATATATATATATATATATATATATATTACATTCATATATTCATCATATACACACACACACACATTATATATATATATATATATATATATATATATATATATATATATATATATATATATATATATATATATACACACATACCACACACACATATGTGTGTATGTATATATATAGGTACATGATCTTCACCCTTGCAATACAATTTTGTTAGGGACGAAGAATCGGACAGTGCACGAATTCACAAGAAAACACACCTAAGCTGATTTACCAAATCTGAGTACTAATTAGAGATGACGTCATTTTTCTCGTTCGAAGCATTCGCAAGAATGAGTTGTTCATTTACGCTTATGTTTCATTCAAGAGGAAACGTGTTAATCATTCTTAATGCCCGGAGTTTTGTAGTCCTTTCCATTAGCTGAGGTTTTAATTTGTAATTGGGAGGGTGAAGGTATTTTGGTCGGGAGAAATATCTTTCGTTTTTTCTTGTTTCTCCATCAGGGAAGTTTGATTTAATTCCGGTTTGTGTCTATACAGGAAGAAAATGATTGACGGAGTATCGTCAGGCTTTCGGGTTGCAGTTGGTCTCGAAGTTTTGTTAAGAATACTGCGATATGTCGTTATATGGCGGATATTGAAAATAAACAGAAAATACCGATAAACTTTAATCCACAGTTCAATTGGTCTTATGGCAATACCAACAGCGTGGACATAACAATTTTCAAATAACTTATGTTTGACAATTCATTCAGGAACTCAACACAGTAGTTGAGCAGATTGATGATAGTCTATATCTGAAAATTTTTGGTGAAAATCAGGCCGCTGCAATTACTGTAGATAATGACCTAAAACTTGTATTTTACTGATGAACTGATCTATAGACACCTTATGCAAAAAAAAAATTGCATAATAGATTTCGAATTAGAACATAGAATGACAGTGACCTAAATCACCTTGAAATAATAAATCGAAAGTCGAAAGGGAAGGATTTGGTTCGTCCTGTAATACTGGATCGCAAGGTAATATTAGAATGATCTGAATCTTATGGTAATAATGCAGTGGAAATAGAGGGAAATTGATATGAAATCAGAAAACTGAAACATTTTTCAGGTGGCAATGCTTCAGTGATTATTGTCCAGTCTTGTACATGTTTTTCAGCAAGAATTTAAATGTTTTTTCAGATGCATTGGCTCGTCTAACTAGTGTTTAAGTAAGGTGTTTTGTTTTTATATATTTGAGATTCTAAAGGTAGACAGAGGTGCCTCTTAGCTCAAGCTATGAATCATTCAGTTTGAAAATTTGAAGATGAGCATCCGAAAGTGTCTATAGATCTGTTAATTAGTAAAGTACAAGTTTTCCGTCAGTATCTAATTGCAACGGCCTGATTTTCACCAAAATTTTCAGATACAGACCCCCATCAATCTGTTAAAATGCTATGTTGAGTTCCTGAGTGAATTGGCAAACACAAGGTATTTGCAAATTGTTATGTCCAAGTTATTAGCATTGGCAAACAGATTATTATTAAATTGTTGTCCAGGTCATTAGTAAATTGCTAGATCCAGATTATTGGGAAATTGCCGTGCAAAGTCATTATATTTGTAGACCCACATTATTAGTAAATCATTGTGTCCAGGCCATTAGTAAATTGCTAGATCTAGATTACTGACAAATTGCTATGCAAAGTCATTATATTTCTAGGCCAAAATTATTAGTGAATTGTCAGGTTCAGTAAATTTCGAGGGCCAGATTATTATTGAATTACCAGGTCCAGGTCTCTTATATTCCCAGATCCGGATAATTAACAGACTGTCAAATTCAGGTCATTTGTCATCCTGAGGTCTTGAAGCATGAAGGATGAAATATGACAGAAACTTGGAAAAAAATACAAAATCACGATTAAACTTTTCTTCCCTTGTCAGCATATATACAAGCGTGTGGGAGTTTTTTTTTATTTTTTTAGTACTTTGTAAATTAGTTTGGATGCCGGTTGGTTTGGCAGCGTTTAGGAATACTACCAAATCATCTCTGTTATTAAGGGTAAACTTTACGTCTGATAATTTATTATGGTCATAATAACCCGTTTACTTTTTAATAGGTTGTTAAACGGGCGAGTGACCTTTATTTTATATGTTACCGAGAGGGAGAATTTTCATGTTCAAATATTATTATTTGGAAAACTTTCACCCTGAGCAGAGTAATTAACCTGGGCAACCGTTTCCTAATGGTTCAGGTAGAGGAAATGATGGTAGTTGACTCTGGAAAAGAATTAGGTTTTGTCATCCCAAGCGGCGGTTACCACCATTTATTTAATTAGTTGTTTTTCGAATGCTTGCGGCGCCCCGTATGCTTAGAAGAATTTGAAGTGATATTCCATTAGAGGTCTCCAGATTCCAAAGGAAATAGGGCGTATGAAAGCACATACGGAAAGTGGCTCAGAAAAGTATTGGGAGGTTCATTCATCTTTTTGTAGCGGTCATAAAAATGACAGAAGGCCTGTAAAATTGGTAATAACATAAGGTCTGTAAAGGACACATTCCAGTGATAATTTGTGCTGGAAGCTTAAATGCCTAGGAGCATATTTTCCTGGACCACTGTCAGCCAATTAGTGAGGGAGAGGTGAGGCGGAGGGGGAGGTAGGCTAGGCGGCCCGGCGGATGGCGTCCTGGATGGGGTCTCTGGTATTCCAGTCAGGGGCTGGAAGACTCGCCCCAGCCTCTCTCCCACCCCCCCCCCTCCCCCTCCCCACTATCCCCTCCCCTTCCCGGCAACATAACTTGCCTCCGCTGAGAGTGCGGTGAATTTGCGTCGAGCTGCGCTGCATTGCGCATTTGAGTCACATAATCGCCTCCGTGTTTTTCTTTTTTTTTTCTTTCTTCTTTCTCTACTTCCAGACGAGTCTTGGGGGATCATAGTACAAGAGATCTTATGCGTTCGCAACGCAAAGGTGTTGATGTCGAGGATATTTTCCGTCGAGTTAGTGATTTTTTTTTTTTTATTTTTACCTTTTTTTTTTTTATCTCGCGAGTTCTGGCAGGATGGTCGCGGCAAATATATGCAAATAAGAGGCGGGTAGGAGATGGTTGCGCTGGCGCTGATGCTGCTACTTCGCCCTCCGCCGCTCTTAATTGGCATAAAACATGCGCCCCTTTCGGTCGGGAGATGGCTAGGAGACTTTCCCAGGACACCTGAGGAGGAGGAGGAGGACTCGAAGGAGGGACACAGACGAAATGCCTCATTTGGCTATCTTTTGCTCGGAGAGGGCGCAGCTGGAATCACCTCTCTCTCTCTCTCTCTCTCTCTCTCTCTCTCTCTCTCTCTCTCTCTCTCTCTCTCTCTCTATATATATATATATATATATATATATATATATATATATATATATATATATATATATATATATATATATATATATATATATATATATATATATATATAGGGCATAGCTAGTTCTCTCTCTCTCTCTCTCTCTCTCTCTCTCTCTCTCTCTCTCTCTCTCTCTCTCTCTCTCTCTCTCTCTCTCTCTATATATATATATATATATATATATATATATATATATATATATATACTCTTATATATATATATATATCTTTATTATAAACCAAGGCTGGCTCGAAATCAGCATCAATTACTTATATGACAACAACATCTCTCTCTCCCTCCTCTCTCTCTCTCTCTCTCTCTCTCTCTCTCTCTCTCTCTCAACAAGTCTTGCATAT
>NC_089745.1:8365917-8368417 GCF_040412425.1 Macrobrachium rosenbergii | reverse complement strand
ATCTGATGGGTAGGTACCATGGCGATTAGTCCTTTTGATTAGCAAAATTTTGACCTTGCTGGAATTTTCAAGATTATACATTTTTCTTACGGAACTACTTTTTCATCGTTACTAAACGTATTTCGAGTAAGCTTCACTTTTATTTTAGAAAATGCACACTGTCTCAGCATACAGCCGCTCGCATTGCAAATTTCTTATCATTGATATTTCAACTCTGTAGACCAGGGCCGTCCAAGCTGGCTTAGCCTGAGGGCCACTCTTGAAAAAAAAAAGTCATGCCGGCCGCTTAACATGTATTATGTGTGTGGAGTATGTATATATATATATATATATATATATATATATATATATATATATATATATATATATATATATATATATATATATATATATATATATATATATATATATATATATATATATATATATATATATATATATATATATATGATAACACAAACAGACATAATGAAATGTTTATTTGCTGTTATTGATTTTGCAAGGAATATTTCTTTTATTGAGGATAAGCGGTAAATCTAATTTTTATGATATAAAAAAGAGAAATACATTTTTACGTATTTTTCTCTAGCGGGCCACTTTCAAAATCAACCGGGCCACTTTTGGCCCACGGGAATGGGGTTGGACAGACTTGCTGTAAATGAAGAGCAGTGTCATATTCCAATGTTTTGCAATACTCGCTCAGTATGTTCGTAACATAAATCACACTTTGACCCATTGCTTCTTATACCAGACTCATACTAGACTCTCAGGGGAAGCTGCAAGGTTCTCAAGTTATTGATTTTTGGGATGAAGGTGCGACCCCGTACATATGGTTATGTGAGCTCGTGTTCCTGTAGTTTCTGGCATTCCTCACTGGCTTCCTCCTCGATTTTAGTTTTCTGTGAAAGAAAACTTTGCCTGTCCGTACGCACTTTTTCTGTCCGCCCTCAGATCTTAAAAAATACTGAGGCTAGAGGGCTGCAAGTTGGTATGTTGACCATCCACCCACCAATCATCAAACATACCAAAGTGCAGCCCTCTAGTCTCAGTAGTTTTTATTTTATTTAAGGTTAAATTAGCCATAATCATGCATCTGGCAACGATATAAGATAGGCCAGCATCGGGCCGAGGTTAAAGTTTCATGGGCCGCGGCTCTTACAGCATTATACCGAGACCACCGATAGATAGATCTAGTATTTTCGATGGCCTTGATTACAGGCGGTACAAAAGACTTGATTGCCCCGGAGAGACTTCGGCGCATTTTTTACTTGTTTCCCGAGTCATTCCTTTTTCATCAGTTAGACTTCCCGTATCTCTCCCAAAATTTGTTAAACAAGGGAAATGGCTCTATTTATGAAAATGTATACACAAGTAGAAATAGATATATGGAAAAAGAATGTAGTGAAAAAAAGTTCTAAATACAGCCTGTATCTTTCAGCTGCCACTAAAAATACGCAAATCAGCCAAAGATTGTCGTGCAACAAGGATACATCTAGGAATTAATGAATATTAATGTGAACGTTTCTGAGTAATTGACACATGTGCTGAATTACAAAGGTGAAAGTGATTTTCATTGCTTTGGAAAACTTCACAGCTTTTCCTTTACTTAGTGCTATCTATACGCACTACGGGGAAAAGCTCTATAGATATGAACAGGTAAAAAATGCTCCGAAGTTTCTTCGGCGTAATCGAGTTTTCTGTACATTGTATAATCAAGATCACGGAAAATAGATCTATCTTTCGGCGGTCTCGGTATAATGCTGTACGAGCTGCGGCCCGTGAAACTTTAACCACGGGGCGGTGATGGCCTGTTCTATATGTTGCCAGATGCACGATTATGGCTAACTTGAACCTTTAATAAAATAAAAACTACTGAGGTTAGAGGGCTGCAGTTTGGTATGTTTAATGATTGGAAGGTGGATGATCAACATGCCAATTTGCAGCCCTCTAGCCTCTGTAGTTTTTAAGATCTGAGGGCGGAAGGACAGACAAAGCCGGGACAATAGTTTTCTTTTACAGAAAACTAAAAACGAAAGAATGTGTGTAAGCCTGAATCGTATGTGATATCCCGAGAAAAACTGGGCTGTCATCGTCGTTGCCCCCCCCCCCTCCTCCTCTCTCTCTCTCTCTCTCTCTCTCTCTCTCTCTCTCTCTCTCTCTCTCTCATAAAGATTTTACACAGGGTTGAGAAAGAAGTAAGCGACACTGAAAATGTATTACACATATAAATAAAATCTTGACGAATGACTTCGTTTCAGTGTTTGTGTATGTTTGTGTACATACGTTGGTGTGTGTGCATACTGCATTCTTTGGTCACCTGTTACAGTTGAACAATAAGATGTTGAAAAACGTCCTATAAAGGGGTTGACAGTAAGAGTCTTGTGAATACAAATAAGGTCCACTATATAAGGCTTGGAATACAAGAGAGGAATCCGTGTGGTCGATAAGAATTCCTTGAACAGACAGCTAAACATTCATAAAGATTCCATAGAGTTGTACT
>NC_089745.1:8358417-8363417 GCF_040412425.1 Macrobrachium rosenbergii | reverse complement strand
AAGATAAAAGTCTTAAGAAGTCGCTGACACTCAGACCTCTGGAAAAAAAAAAAAATGTGAGTAGGCATCATTCGCACGAGGCCATTTTATCCAGTCGCCTGTCTTATTGGAGAGCGCAAAAGAAGATAATTTATCCGTCGATTTAAATAGTTGTTTATTATGTAGGCGGTGACTGCAACCTCTCAATTCTCCGATCATGATATCAGCAATTTTTTTTTTTTCTAGATGCTAGAGTTACCGACGCCCGTCCGTCCGCAAGCAGTGACACCTTTTTCTTCTGCTTGTTCACTGGATGTCTTGTCCGAAATTGGATGGGCAAATGTAAATTCGAGCGTTTGAATCGAAGAGTGTTCGATTGGTGAGCTTCTCGAGGGAATTCGAACACCTTTTAATTTTAGTGTTCCGAAAAGAAAACCGTTGCGCCGGCTTTGTCTGTCCGTCCGCACTTTTTCTGTCCGCTCTCAGATCTTAAAAACTAATGAGGCTAGAGGGCTGCAAAGTGGTACGTTGATCATCCACCCTCCAGTCATCAAACATATCATTGGAGCCCTGTAGCCTCAATAGTTTTTATTTTATTTAAGGTTAAAGTTAGCCATAATCGTGCGTCTGGCAATGATATAGGCCAGGCCACCACCGGGCCGTAGTTAAAGTTTCATGGGCTGCGGCTCATACAGCATTATACCGAGACCACCGAAAGATAGATCTATTTTCGGTGGCCTTGATTATACGATGTACGAAAGACTCGACTGCGGCGAAGAAACTTCGGCGCATTTTTTACTTGTTTATTCCTATGATAGAGTGTATGGGAAATTACCTCTTGAGATGTAATGCATAAGTATAAGAACAAGTAGCTTTTGGATTTTATTCACAAGTGGTTCGTGTTTTTGGTAAATGCACCAGTCACTGGTGATATTTATCGCAGCTGGTACCATGTTAACGAAGTGCGTTATATCAAGTACTTAATTAGGAAAGTCAGCGAACAAGATTTTAGCTGTGAAGTTAAAAGCTTCATCTAATCTTGGCTTTAAATTAAATATGTCATGGTAATCTGTGAGGATTTTCGTTTTAGTACATAATTGAAAAGGTTGGACAGCTTTGTTTTTATTCATTGTTTTCTGGGAAAAGCCGGCTAACCAGGATTGGTTTGGTTCACTTGTATTCAGCTGAAAATGTCAACCAAGTAGTGTTCAGGACATGTACATAAGTGATAAGGGCTGTTATCGAAAATTTTGATAATGCATTCACCTCAAGAGTTAAGTTATCTGTGTCTTTTAGTTATATTTTAGCTGAAAATATGTGCTAACTATGTTTTTAACTATATATCTGAGTAAAACGGTTATAACAGATTTTTTCGCTATTTACATAACTGAGAATTCAGGCAGCTGCTGTAGGTTTTCCACTGTGCAAAGCTGAGAAGGTCAGCTACGAAGAACGTCAGGGACTGGAAGAGAATGTCTCACTAGACTTAACAGTGTCATGTACAATTTTACTAATTTTACTGTAGAAGACGGAAAGTGGGTGGCTTTATTCACCCTGTCCCAAGGCACGTAGAGCACTTATAGTGAAGGGTTGTGGATCCCTAGGCGATGAAAGTTCTTTCTGAATGGTGGATGATTCATTCCTGAGATCTCCATCTTTAGACTATCGGGAAAGGTGATAATGTGATTTTGAAATCTATGGGACAACATTACTTGGTATACATTAAAAGGAGCACGCAGTGTTCTAATTTAAAAAGTAAAACAGGTAACAGAAAGAATCATAAGGGGAAAGCAGTGTGGATTCAGATAAGGAGGACGAGAGTGACTCAGGTGTATGGAATATTATAGTTTAATGAGAGAAAATCATAATAGAATCAGTAGGAATGTGATGAGGGGTCGGACAATGCATGGTGAAGGAGGGAATTTGATAATACCAAAGAAGGCCTATGACGAAAAAAATGCTTCTGTTATGGCATGTAGACTTCAGAGTGACTGGTGCTGTATAAAACTGGGTCTGCGGGAAATATGCGGTTTTATATTTTTTGAGTGGAGTGTTGAGGAGGGTGAAAGATAAAGATATGTAAGTGCAAATTTGTCGTGAATGGAGTATGCAGTGTGGGATAATGGATGTTTATAGATGATCATTGTTAATTGGTGTTACTGAGGAGAAGCAAAGAAAGTCTCGAAATGTTTGCAAAAGGACAAAAGTTGAAAGGGAATGTTAGCAAGCGTAAAGCTACAAGGTCAGTGGAAGATATAGAGGTGTAGTTTTAATAGCAAATATGAATGATGAAAGACTGTAAACATTTAATTCATGTAGGTGTTTGGGGTGGAGAAGGTTGAGCGCAAACGAGAATATCAGAATTGGTGGATCGATAAAAGATATCAGGAGCATCGCAAAAAGTCAACCAGGGAGGAATATTGTATAGAATTTGCACAGAAGTTATATGGAAGTAGAGCGAGGGTCTTGAATGCAAATGAAATAAAGAAGCGGGTGTTGTTCAGAAATATAGTCCAAGATGTATAGTATTATGGAGTACAGAGGAGTGAAAGGTGTCAGGAACATACAATATATAATCATGAACGCATATATATATATATATATATATATATATATATATATATATATATATATATATATATATATATATATATATATATACAGTATATTTAATATATATACTTGTATGTATATATATATATATATATATATGTATATATTATGAGGAGAGAGCGTACTACGAATTTGAGTTATCTTTTGTGAAGCTTTCTAACCAAAGTAGTTACCGGTACATTGATAAATATATGATTCACAATGCACTTAACTCTGTTTGAAATTACGATTAGTTGTGCTCCGTTTTATTTTCTACCATTGTCTTTGTTGCTATCGTTATTACTATTGTTCTTCTTAGTCCTCTTCTACCTCTTAACATGATTATCAATACTATTGTTTTTCTTTTATTCCAGCAAAATTATGCCGTTTATTTCAGTTGATTTTTCCAAACTGTATTTGCAGTTTTGTTTGTATATCACCTGATATACTGTATTGCGTTTTTTAATTATTATTTATCGGTCACTCGTCCTGTGTACATTTTTAGAATATAGTATTCATTTGCTCATTTAGTGTTCATGCATACGTGTGCTGTACACACAACATTTATCTGTCTGTCTTTATTTATTTTCTTTTTTCTTGCTTTAAATCTTCAGCTGAAAATCCCTTATGCTTTTATAACGATGTGTATATTATGTAATATAAGATATGGGAAAGCAAAGCAGAATTACAAAAAACATTATACAGCATAATTACAGGAAAAGATTAACAGAGCAGAAGAAAAAAAATATAGCAGTACAATAATGCAAACAATTAACTACAGTGATTTACAACACATGAAGTAATACTCGAACTTAAGAAAGGGGACAAAGTCGGATAACATTTTGTATATATATTAGGATGCTGTATACCCACATGCTAAATTGGGTACTGTGGCTGAGTGGTACAGCGCTTGACACACGTTTGCTGGTCCGTGGATCATTTCGTCTGCTAGGGTCAAGGAAAATAGCGTGGTGCCAGCGGGTTTATATATATGTGTGTATATATTATTAGATTTATATTTATATATATATATGAGCATATATATTATCTATAATTGTATATATATATACTGTATATGTGCGTAATTTATATATATACAGTATATATATATGTGTGTGTATTAAATATATATATATTTATTTATATATATATTTATATAATAGACTTTAAACCGCAGCCAATAAATATCCGAGGAACGTTCTACTCAACTGTCTTGTTCCTTGGATCACTACTTTTGGCAGAGTTGAAATCAGTTGTCTCTTTACCCGAGTACTTACGCGTATACGTAGCATTCACCTGTCAATCATTTTATATTTTAGGTGTGTATAGACTGTGACCTTTGTTTCCTTAGCATTTTTTTTTCTACCTACTCTTAGATCTTGATTTTATTTTTTGTTATATCGTTTACTGTACCATTCTTAAAATTGTTTTAACCTTCGTTTTATTGTTTATATTTTTTTGAAATTTTCTGAGGTTGTTTTTCTACTGCTTTTTCTTTTTGCTTTCTACTGTTTATTTTTATTATCCAAATTTTCTCTTTTCTCCGTTATTCTATTCTTTTTCCTACAGGAATGCTATTAACTAGCATGGAAAGGTCGTTCAGAAGAGCAAGTACACAGTATAGATAATAATATTGATACTTATGGAAAAGTAAAAAAAAATTCAATGAAACAATTATTTAATATTTATACATTATACTTATGTGTGTGTGCATATGTATGTATTTGCTTATACAACCATAAATATACAAACGTATGTCATTTGTCTGTTTGTTGTATTATGTAACATACTGATTACCTAATCGTCAGTTTGGGAATTTAGGATACATGAGTTAGAAGATAAAATGCTGAGGTCTTCATATATCCTGGTAATACGTAATATTACACTATATGTGAATTTATGTCGGATAAAAAAAAGCTTAGCAATTCACCTAAATCTAAATTACCATTATAATACTTTGTCTATTGGTATGCAATTAATGTGTCCATCACACGTATCGGTGATGACACTGTCAATATATTGAGTAGTTGAGAAACTAAGGATAGTGTATTGCGTTAAGGTGCTTGGTAGTGAAGAGGCTCTTGAAGAGAGAGAGAGAGAGAGAGAGAGAGAGAGAGAGAGAGAGAGAGAGAGAGAGAGAGGAGAGAGGGGGGAGATTCTTGATAATGAGTAGGCATGGTAAACTTTGTGAAGACAGACACTGATTGTGGATATAGATAGATGGATAGATAGATCAATAAATTCATGATAATGAATAGACAGTTAAAAATAAATATCAAAAAGACAGACCAGACAAACGGATAAATTCATGGGAATAAGGCACCAAGAAATTAATTTGGGGAGAGAGAGAGAGAGAGAGAGAGAGAGATTCTTAGTAGTAGGAAGGCACTTGGAAGTAAATTTTTTTTAAACGGATAAATTTATAAGAA
>NC_089745.1:8345917-8353417 GCF_040412425.1 Macrobrachium rosenbergii | reverse complement strand
GAACGTAAGTTGTAATAATTTTGTCTCCGACTGTGTTGTAGCTATCTCTTCAACGAGTTGTATAAGTTCCATGATTGAAGCAGTTATTGCACCTTTTTACTTTAAGAACTTTGATTAAACTAAAGGATCTGTGGGATCCATGATTATAAAGCTCTTGCATCTTACATGTCGAAGGTCCGTGGCCTCGTCCACGTTATATTTCTGGATGGTGTTTTAAGTCATCTAATTGTGTCGCCAATGATTTGGAATTACGTTAATAAAACTGATAACCTCGTCGCCAATAATTTATACTCACCTTAATAAAACTGATTAATTAACGAAGAAGAGTTTGTGACAAGTGAACTGGCCGTCCTTACGTGGTGGAAAGCATGTCATTTTGCCTCAGTAGGACTGTGCATAAAAGCAGAAAGGCATCGTCTCCAAATCAGGTTTGACCTTGAAGATCTCCTTGACGCAGGTCACGAGGTCATCAGCTATTTGCGAATTGTTAATCCTGGTTTCTGACCAGGGCGCTGTCATTTTCGACGTAGCTGTACCTGACTCCGACGGGGTTGTCTACGAACAATAAGGTGGGTAGCGCCGTCAGTGCATCACATGCGGTGCACTGTAGGCATGACTTAAGGTTCTCTGCAACGTGCCCTCGGCCCCTAGCTGCAACCCCTTTTCATTCCTTTTACTGTACCTCCTTTCATATTTTCTTTCTTCCATCTTACTTTCCACCCTCTCCTAACAATTGATTCATAGTTCATCTGCGAGGTTTTCCTCCTGTTACACCTTTCAAACCATTTACTGTCAATTTCTGTTTCAGCGCTGAATGACCTCATAGGTCCCAGTGCTTGGCCTTTGGCCTAAATTCTATATTCAGTTCAATGCGTTGGCTGTTTATGAGGGAATAGGAGACGTTGTTGTCATATTTTTTAGCTTGGTTCATAAAGTTTTGCTGCGCAGAGAGTGTCAAAAGGTGTACGGATATTTTTGGTTTAGATTTAGTGTTATTGCATATATAGTAGCTGTTCTACATTCTTAAAATCTTAAAAAGATTTTATTTCCGGTATCAGATAGCTTTGAATAATGTACTATTCACCATATTCATTCATCATTATTATTATTATTATTATTATTATTATTATTATTATTATTATTATTATTATTATTATTATTATTATTATTATTATTTCATTAAAAAGAAGTTTGCTTAAAAGAGGGACTTCTTCCGAGATATTATTATTATTATTATTATTATTATTATTATTATTATTATTATTATTATTATTATTATTATTATTATTATTATTATTATTATTATTCAACATTTACAAACAATTACTTGGATGATCTTAGAAGGCCATTCACTTACAGGCAAGATTTTGAAAACAATATTTAAAAAAAAAAAAATGGGAAACAGAAGATAACAGAATCGAGATAAAGCAGCAAACTTGTATAAATAGAGAAATAAGAAGTCGACGTGGCAAGGTGCTTTAGAATAGTATTGAAGCCTACCAGTGATAACGAATTTTGTATCAAAACAACTCAGTGACGCTTGCCATTTGATTCAGAATTAGGTCGAGGTATGCTACAAGGACTTCAAAATGCATTATTTAATGAACGCCCCTTTTCCTGACTTATTTTAGGGACGTTCGCCATTACTTTGTTTACTGAATGATGCTGGAAATCTTACGATGCAAGGAACTTGATATCACAATACCAACTCACAAGTTCAACGCTGTTTGCTTTTGGAGAGGCTGATGAAAAAGTTTAAAGGTCGATTAGGTGGTTACCCTCTTAAATTTAAGTTCAAAATAGTGATAGCATGGAGTTTAACTCTCGTGTACATTATCATAGTTTTCACGACCTCATTTTGAATAAATTAACCTTTTATTCATATGTAACATCTTGTTTTTTCTCTTATTTTTCAAGTTATTTATAGTCAAACATATTTATAGCGTTCATGACCTTTTTTTGCGTCGTAAGTTTACAGAAGCTAATAAATCAGTCAATTCAGACGGACGGAAATTTGTCTTTTTCATTTTTTTCCCAAACTGTCTGGCCTTACTGTTCGAAAAATTAAGGACTGCTTATTAGAAAGGACTATTTTGTTTGATTATTTTGTTATATTTTACGTCCCTGTCTTGTTGAAATGTAATGTTATATAATATGCCGTTATAAAATTAAGGACCATAAAGGTACTGTAATTTTTACTCGAGTTATTTGGTTATTCACTTAATTTCAATGTACACCAAGAAGTTTGGAAGCTTTATGGTGAATTTCGAAGCCCACACTTTTATTTTTGTTACATATTTTGATCAGTTTATTCTATAGAATGACTAAAATTTCTGACATATCTGTTCTGGACGGAGTGCGATTTAAAACTGTGTGAACTTTTCACCACAAGGTTTTACTTATGTTACGGGTCATTTAATCCTATCATCACCTCTAAGGAAGTTACAGTCTAAGAGTTACATCTTACAAAATCCGAGGCCCTCGGTTACATTCTCCACGCTTAGTCAGCACGTGACTCGTAATCTTAATGTCCAGTTTCATGAACTTCAGATTTATAAGGGTCTCGTGAACTCTTGCGTCAGCCAACTCTGCCCGTGGGAGGGGTACCGCGTCAAGTGAATTGCGCTACTGATGGTATGTGGTATTACGACGGCATAGTTATTTTTTCTTTTACTTTTCTTCCTGGTCCTTATTTGATCTCATCCCTCATTTAAAACAAATACTGAGCCTTCTCAAAGGCTAGAAATGTGGTTTTGTGGCCACATTAAACAACTTTTTGATGGTTAAAAAAAATCACAAAACAAGTTCTTCTGTTCAACACATTTATTAACTAACTTTTATTTTTTTTTTAATTATCTTATGATAAACAACTTGCTGGGTTTCACCCCTATTGCTCTCACGTTTTCGTTATCTCCAAAAAGATTAATCTTTTATCTTTTGATTTATTTGCCCGTCTGTCTGTCTACGTGTTTGTAGGATTAACTAAATACCAATTTTAATAAGGAAGCTGGGGATTTGGCACGATACATATAAACATGTGCTACCGGGGTCTAAGCGATGTCAGGCAGGGCAGCCGATCGAGGTTACGGCCTACCCCAACGTCAAATCAAAGCCCTTCAAAAGAAGGCACCGTGCTTACCCCATATGAAAAATGGGGAAAAGCACGATAAACGAAGAAGAAGAAGAAGAAGAAGAATATTGAAAAGGTTCCCATGGCTTCAAGAAATGATTTTTCATATTTTTTCATGGATCAGTGTTCTGATTTGAATCCAGGATTTATTTTGACTTTATATTTATCGTCACTGATAAGTATTTTTAAAATAAGGACAGTTTATTGTTTTGTGACAGAAAACATGAGTGTGAAACCGTTTTGAATCTGTCTCAGCATTCATGATGAATTTATTTTGTCTTTATTTTTGTCCACACTGGTATGTATTAAGATAAAAGGACAGTTTACTGTTGTGTGTGACAGAAAACGTATGTGTAGTGTAACTGCTTTAATCCATTGTCAGCTTTCATGCTGGCTTTATTTTGGCTCTTTATTTTGATCGTAATTGATATGTATATAAAACGAAAGAACAGTTTGCTTTTGTATGTGACAGAAAACGCAATTGTGTATACAGCTGTTTTAATCCTGTCTCAGCGTTCGTGACAGAAAACTTAAGCGACGTCGAGCTTTTTAGCAGTTAATCCTGACATCCCGGAGACACCCACCTTTCAACCTCTTCAACTTTCCATCGACATCTATCAAGATCTTCTGCACCCTTGATCTTACCAAGCTCCTCATCCACCTCCTCTTTGTAACAGTGTCTCTTCCAGCTTTGGGAAACCTCTCGGATCGAAAGCAATCAGCTCATGCAACTGGATGGCACTTATTTGGTATGGAGGTGAGTGCTGCGCAGATTGTAGGATTTCAGAGGAAACTGTACTGAATCAACGCAGCTGTCAAAAGCACATGTCACCCTGATAGAACGCTGTATTTCGAAGGATTTTCAAGGAAACATATAAAACTGTTGGCAGTAGTAGCTGTTGAATTAGCACCGTTGCACAGTGAATATTTGCCCTTTTTTTCCACTTGTGTCCATCTATATGCCAGTGTATCTGTCACGCTTACCTTGAATTGCAGCTCCTACATAGTTTAGCTTTCAGTCAAACTTGGTTATATGATTGTCATCACGCAGATCTGCCTGTGTGTCTGCCCCACCCCCCTTATTTTTGATCTGTGTCTCAGTCCCTTTTCTGTCACGCTTACCTCGTCATCACAACTCCTCTTCCATGGTCTAAGAGATTTTAATCGAACTTGGGACAATGGCAGAGACCACCATCCATAGATGTTTTCAAAGGAAAACTTTCTGTCATTGTGTCTGTCACACATCCTTGTCATCACAACTCATCCTACGTGGTTGAGGAGATATCAGTCAAACTTGTTAAGAAGGCAGACCATAATACTTGGTTGTACCTGAACGGATGTCGACAGACTTTCTGTCCAAATGGCTGTCCATCAGTGCGTCTGTCAAACTTTCCTTCTTCCTGTAACTCCTCTTAATGTTTGGAGATATTTCATTACTATGCGGTACAAAAGTAGATCGTCATGGAAAGATATGAACGAAGACAGATCGTTTGTCTATCTGTTCTGTCATCTTTTCTGTCCGCCCTCGGATCTTAAAAACTACTGAGGCTAGAGGGCTGCAAAGTGGTATGCTGATCATCCACCCTCCAATCATCAAACATACCAAATTGCAGCCCTATAGCTTCAGTAATTTTGATTTTATTTAAGGTTAAAGTTAGCCATAATGGTGTTTCTGGCAACGATATAGGATAGGCCCCCATCGGGCGGTGGTTAAAGTTTCATGGGCCGCGGCTCACACAACATTATACCGAGACCATTGAAAGACAGATCTATTTTCGGTGGCCTTGATTATACGTTGTACAGGAAACTCGATTGCGCCGAAGAAACTTCGGAACATTTTTTACCTTTTTTTTTTTTTGTAAAGACTTAGGTGAAGTTGGTCAGAGATCGTTAAGGGGACGTATATTGCTTCAGCAATATCAGAATGTTTGTGAACTTCGTTGGATTTTATTATTTTCGGGTATTTTCAATGAAGAATCTGGCTTCAGCTTTTGTAATTTTCATCATTAAATGCAAGAGCCAATTATGTATTTAAGGCATATTGTTCTTGGTTCAGTTGGTAGAACTTGGCAAACTGAATGTTTTCTGATTTTGAAGCCATCTTGATTCCTCAGTTCTCGAGTAAGGGAAGGGGAAAAGAAGTTCAATATGCGCCGAAGTTTCTTCGGCGCAATCGAGTTTTCTGTACAGCATATAATCAAGGCCACCGAAATAAGATCTAACTTTTGGTGGTCTCGGTATAATGCTGTATGGGCCGCGGTCCATGAAACTCTCAGCCGGCCGTAGTGGCATGTGTTGTTGCGTTGCCAGACGCACGATTATGGCTAAATGTAACCTTAAATAAATAAAAATTACTGAGGCTAGAGGGCTGCAATTTGGTATGGTTGATGATTGGAGGGTGGATGATCAACATACCAATTTGCAGCCTTCTAGCCTCAGTAGTGTTTAAGATCCGAGGGCGGACAGAAAAAGTGCGGACGGACAGACAAAGCCATCTCAATAGTTTTCTTTTATAGAAAGCTAAAAACCGGCATTTCATGTTATATATATTTTTCCTGCGACACAGAAAGGTCTGTTTCTGAATATTTTCACTAATTCCACCGCAACGTTATGCTGCCTACCCTTGTTATTTATTCACTGAAATTCACGAAATTATTGCAACTTTTTATTGCATTGACTTTTTTAAAGATCATAGGTTTAGTTCTTATAGTTCGCTATTTCACAAAGGAAAAGATCTTGATCATAAGCAACATTTCATCAGCATAAATTGGAATAAAAAACAACATAAATATTGACAACTTTATTTTTCAACAGGAATTCCTTGTTACTACCAAGTACTAACTGCCTAAAGGCCTCTTTTTCAAGATTATTGGCAAGGGTCACGTTTTCTTATTTTTATTTTTTTATTTCCATCAGTTGTCGTTATCTGCTCCCGGGAGAACCTTCTTTTCCGAAGCCTTTGATTGGAGTTATTCAGCCGGGAAGTCGGTTCTCGCCACCTATTCATTAGAGTATTCTGTTATCTTATCTACCATGAGCAGAGCCAACTCCGGAACATCCATGGGTACCTGAGGAAGGTGAAACTAATATTAATATATATATATATATATATATATATATATATATATATATATATATATATATATATATATATATAAATTAATTATTTACACTTGTACACATTGTTACCTTTGTATTTGTAAAGCAACTCCTGCAGTTATTACAAATATTTGAGGCCTCTATTATGTACATTAATTTGTTTTTACAATTGCTCATTTAGCATGTGTGGTGGTATCGGGTATATCCTTAATAATCAACTCAAATCGCTATCACACAAGTAGCAAGATTATCGAGCCCGGATTGGCTCAGATGAGCTAAGAAAATCTCCCGTTCTCACCATATGACCCGACCGGAATAGGGTGAAGAGGGCAAATTTCCCCGAACGCTGAACAGTAGCTGCTTGCATGGAATAAGCAGTGACGTGCAGCGGCTGGTTTTCAGCCGCCACCCATTCCACTTTGCCCGGCCACTCCATGTTTTCTATCCACTGGTATGCACCTTTAGGGGGAAATTGAAGCGCAGAAGAAAGCATTTAAAAACAAAAAAAAAATAAAGAGTGCAATTGACTGCGTGTGGCAGGTTATAGTATTGAACTATCAACACTCGGTAAAACTTGAAAATCTGGATTTTTGTTGTTTTTAAAGTATAGATAAACAATTAGCTTTAAATATTAAATTTAAGAGCCGAAGCAGAAATCTGTTAAAAACAGAGATATCATCACGTTCTGATTCTGTTGACATGTCCAGTAACAGCATATCGCCTTAAGAGAGGACCACAAATAATATTAAATATACTGTTCTCTATTTTCTTTATGAAGATAAGATAAATTAAGGTAAATTAGGTCTCACCTGGCGTGCTGCAGATCAAGTCCAGATTGCCCGTGTACACTGCAACCAGGAGCTGAGTTTCTGTCAGGAGTTTTTCCACTGTCAAGAGAGGCTTAATTGTTAATATCTTGTCGTCTAATCGGTATCCTAAGGTTAAATTGACCGATGCTGATCATGGGAGCTAGCAACGCCACTCTAGCAATCGTGGGTTAGGAACTTGAGACAGACTCTGTGAGTCAGGTTTGAAAGGCAGTGGGTCAGAATGAGGTTGCAAAATTCTTTAGTGCTTATATATATATATATATATATATATATATATATATATATATATATATATATATATATATATATATATATATATATATATATCAAATATATTAATATACATACACATACATATATGTACACGTATGTGTGTTGTTAGCTCATGTAACTAGCGTTAAAACGAGCATGGTTTTTTTTATTTTCACTTTGGAAAACTGA
>NC_089745.1:8320917-8340917 GCF_040412425.1 Macrobrachium rosenbergii | reverse complement strand
CTGAATTTCAGGTGTATCGTATTATTTTCTGTTCCCTCTTATTTCTTTTTTTATCACCTTTTCCTATTACTTGTCTCTCTCTGTGTAGGCTGGTTTCCCCTTAGGAGCGAAGATTTAAAGAAAGAAAAAAAAAATGTGCCGAAGTTTCTTCGGTGCAACAAAGTTTTCTGTACAGCCGCTCCTGCGTATAATCGAGGCACCGAAAACAGATCTATCTTTCGGTGGTCTCGCCATAATGCTGTATGAGCCGCGACCCATGAAACTTGAACCACTGGCCGGTGGTGGCCTATCATATAGCGTTGCCAGAAGCACGATTATGGCTAGCTGTAACCTTAAATAAAATGAAAACTACTGAGGGTAGAGGGCTGCAATTTGGTATGTTTGATGATTGGAGGGTGGATGATCAATGTACCATTTTGCAGCCCTCTAACCTCAGTAGTCTTTAGGACCATACTATGCTGATGAGGATAGTGCAGAACACGTGGCATACAGAATGAAACCTGCAGTACCCTTCTTATCTTTTAAGGCACAAACAACCCTCAAAAGAAAGTATATCTTAGTTTAACCAGACACTGAGCTGGTTAACAGCTCTCCTAGGGCTGGCCCGAAGGATTAGATTTATTTTATGTGGTTAAGAACCAACTGGTTACGTAGCAACGGGGGGACCTACAGCTTATTGTGGAATCCGAACCACATTATGACGAGAAATGAATTTCTATCACCAGAAATAAATTCCTCTAATTCTTCATTGGCCGGTCGGAGAGTCGAACGCTTGGCCAACAGAGTGCTAGCCGAGAGCTCTACCTACCCTTCCATGAAGAACTAACAAACCTCAAGAACTTTGCCGAGAGGTTTTTGCCAAGTTTATAGTAGTTGCAGTTATGCTAAGATCTTATAACCATTGTTACACGCAGATTTCCGCAGTCAAGAAGATTGTTTCCACGGTACTGGGAACTTGAGTGATAGCTCTAGGATTCTTTTTATGTATTTTCAGTTTTCTGTAAAAGAAAACTTGTGCCGGCTTTGTCTGTCCGTCCGCACTTTTTCTGTCCGCCCCCAGATCATAGAAACTGCTGAGGCTAGAGGGCTGCAAACCGGTATGTTGATCATCCACCCTACAATCATCAAACATCCCAAATTGCAGCCCTCTAGCCTCTGTAGTTTTTATTTTATTTAAGGTTAAATTTAGCCATAATCATACTTCTGGCAACGATGTAGACAGGCCACCACCGGTTCGTGGTTAAATTTTCATGGGCCGCAGCTCATACAGCATTATACCGAGACCACCGAAAGATAGATCTATTTTCGGTGGCGTTGATTATACGCTGTACAGAAAACTCGACTGCACCGAAGAAACTTCGGAGCCTTTTTTACTCGTTGAATATCAGAACTACGAGAAAACAGTTTGGTGCGTATATATTATACAAATCCAGCCTAACTTACCATCATGTAGAGATAAGGCCCCCAACTGTTGATGGAGTCCATGGGGCTGATCCAGGAATCCCCGAGGGCCACCCCACGAAAATCGCTTGTCACTTCGCCGTTTTTAATCGCCTGAGGACACAGGGCAGTTTAGGTGTTAGGTAGGCTCTATGATGTAAGGTGCCAAGTCTTAGTGTAAATAGGAGTCTCTTTTGAAATGGAGTGGAATGTAAAATTTAGGCTAATGTCCAAGCACTGGGACCTAAGAGGTCATTCAGCGCTGAAAGGGAAATTGATAGTAAAAAGGTTTTAAAGGTGTAATAGAAAAATCTCAATTGCACTATGAAACAATTGTTAGGAGAGGGTGGAAGGCAAGATGGAAGAAAGGGAATATGAACGGAGGTACTGTAAAAGGAATGAACGGGGTGGCAGCTAGGGGCCAAGAGACGCTGGAAAGAAAGTTAAGTAATGCCTACGGTGCACCTCGTGAGGTACACTGAGGGCACTACCCCTCAACTCAATAGAGTTCTAGTTAAAGCATACACTTTTTTAGAATGTCTTCTTATATCAGGCAAGGGTCTGATTTTGTGTATTTTAACTCTTCTGTGATTTGGATTAATATTGTGACGCCAAAGTGATCCCCAGATGCGTTTTGAAATATATTAAATGCCACACTGGGGGTTGCTATTTTCGAATTCGTAAATGCACGATGTCACAGTTCATAAGCAGACTTACGCTAAAGAAACTTGTTTAACACGATGTCACAGTTCCGTAACCCTCCAAAATAACAGGAATATAAGACAAATTAAAATAAGAGAATAAGAAAAAAAATCACTATAAAAAAGCGCATTCAAACAGAATGTCGTAGTTCCACAGGTAAAAACCAATGGAAAAGTAAGATAAGAAAAAAGAATAAATGAAAGGATTTGCACGATAAATGAAAAAAAATTTTTTTAATCTTACCTGGTCGAATGCAAGAGCAAAATCAACCGTCATTTTGCCTCCGTAAGACTCGGCGTAAACGAAGAAGGGCATTTTCTCCAAGTCCGGATTGGCCTTGAAGATCTCCTTGACGCAGGCCACGAGGTCATTGGCTATTTGTAAGTTGTCCGTCGTCAGGGCACTGTCGTCTTCGACGTAGCTGTACCCAGTGCCCACGGGGTTGTCGACGAATAGTAGGTTGGCACTCTTTGTCTGTTGGATGTGAAAATTCTCAGTTATTCCTTGGATGAATATTTTTATGAAAGAACTTTGTACTTCATTTATCTATATAATTTAGTTTAAGTATATGTCGTAGTATTCATTAACCTTGGCATAATCATAGACTAACGAGATTCGTATATTACTGTATGACATAAGTAATGAGATTCTATGAAATCTTTAGGCATTTTTCAAGCTTGGTTAGGAAGTTCTAAAGTAGAGGCTGGAATACTGCTGAATATTTAAGTGTACTTTCATTTTTTTGGGAGATGTTGAAGCTTGAAAATTCCCTAACTAGATATTTATAATGCCAATAACAGTGACTCGTTAATCCTAGTACAAGAAATAGTTAAAACTAAATGAGTTGTTGCCCTTTTTCTGTAAAAAAAAAAAAAAAAAAATTTTTTCTGTAAATCTGGTAACCATGGTAACCCACTAATCTTTTGAGAGAACTTTTATTTTGTATTACTTTCAAAACAGACAGTATAACTTATATATATATATATATATATATATATATATATATATATATATATATATATATATATATATATATATATATATATATATATGTGTATATATATATATATATATATATATATATATATATATATATATATATATATATAAATTTCTGTCTGTCTGTTTGTCTAACCTGTTACTTGAAAATTTTAATGTTTTATTTTCCTTTTATTTAAGTACACACAACGTCTCGATGTTAAGGATTTCTCTCTCTCTCTCTCTCAGTCGTGCTGATAGAGTTCCAAATAAGGGGGTTTAAGTTAGAAAGGTTACGCTTTGTTAATTAACTGTAAGTTCTTTTAATAGAAGTATTTTTGTTTTAGCTGCCACGATGAAAGATGAGGCGATGTTATCTCATATAATAAAGCTTTCTTATAATACCGCACTTTTAGCGGCTGATTAGTTGGGATAATTTCCTTCTTTCTGTTTGTTCATCGTCAGTCCATTTCTTCCACCATTTTCGCTCGTTTTATCCTCTTATTCTTTTTTACTCTCTGCTTCCTTTCATGTTTTTTTTTATCGAGATGTTTTTCTTTTTCATGTTCCTTTTTTTGCATATCGGGTTTTGCTTCTATTTTTTTTTATTAGCATTGTTGTTCATTTTTCTCCTTTTGCGCTGATCCTCATATCCTGCTTTTGTTTCTTTATTTAATTTTTATTCCCTTTTTTTATTATTTTGCTTGTGCTCATTTCAGTAGACCGTCCTTGCAGCCTGCTTGCTTTTTTTTTTTAACTTTTATTTCATGTTTATCATGGTTACAGACTTTTGTAAGTGGTCTTGTATTCAGTAATGATAGTGAGTGACACTTTTCAGTATTCAGTGAAGGAACGGTACTCCATTATGCGTGTTTTGCTGACCTAATTAAAGTACAAGTAATGAATTCTTTTCATATCCGAAACATTTATTTTTGATAGGTACAAAAGCCTCTTAAATGTGATTAAATTGAGGATAGGTCCCTAAAGGTATTAAATATTCACTATTCATATTCTTACCATGTGGCAGTTGATTTTATACTACTCGCCCTCTAGGTATCTTGCTCCCATCCTCCCATAATTATAAACATTACTGCATTACTGAGCACGCGCACAGAAAAGGCTGCTTTAATACTGTTAACAAAATACTGAACCAAGAAGGCACAATTTTGGCCATTCAAAGATTATGCCCCCTCCTGCCCCCCTTCATTTTCTCTTGACAGCTTCACTTCAAATTTCTCTACCTAATTTGAATGCATATTCGAGAGTAGGTTCTCTAGCTGTTTCTGGTCATTGAAAGTCAAGAGCTCCAATGCAGACATGTTTTGTAATTGCAAACTGCAAGTTCCATATTTCAAGAGCTTTTTTCCCTAACTTATGTTTCTGAGTTTCCATGTGCTGAGTCATCATCATCATCATCATCCAGGTGCCATATCCCCAAGGACGTCGGCAATCATGGCTCGCCACTCCTCTCTATTTTCCGGCTCTCTGCAGCAACTGAGCTGCAGACATTCTTCCTCCAGTCATTCTCACCAATCCATCCATATATTTTGTCTAGGGTCTTCCTCTTGGCCGACTTCCATTGATTTTACCAGTGAGAGAGAGATGTTCTAGTTCCTTCTCACTATGTGACCCATAAACCGCATTTTGTCTACCTCTCACTGAAGCCAAAAGTGCCTACTTCTAATACCTGCTCATTAGTTTTCCTCTTCTGTCCATGATATTTTCAGCATCCTTCTCCAAAACCACATTTCTGCAGCCTGTAACCTCTCCTCATCTGCCTTCCCTCAAGGTCCAAGTTTCACAGCCATACAACAATACAGACCAAACAAAAACATTTCACAAATCTTCTCCTAAGATTCATCGATATTTTGAGCTGGTGATATCTTTATCTTACCAAATGCATCTTTCCCATGGATATTCTCTTCCTGATCTCTTTTTCCCATTTTCCATCACTTGTGACAGTGCACTTAATGGGTAATGGTAAGAGGAACCCAGATTACGTTCTCCCTAGTAACAGTGTATTTCATTCGTATTTCATTCTCATGTTTTATGTGGTATCTTTTTTATTACTTTGAAGTGGTATATCTGATATCGGTCTTCTTTATCTTATTTTGAAGTGGTATATTTGATATCGAGTCGTCTTTATCTGTTTGTATCTTGTACTGTTTCATACAGTACCTTTCGATGTTTATTTAAAATAAATTACATTTCACGTAATACGCCGCAATTGTCACCTATCAGAGTCTGGGTCTAATGGTCCAAACCAGGCCCCGTATTCACCTCCATTTATTTATCTCCAGATGAGCAGGGGTTGGCACAAGGCCGGCTTGAACTAGAAAAACGATGGCTATCACGTGTTTGTATTCAGCTGTCACTTTGCTGAATATACTCAGTTTGTTTAATTTTTTTCCCCACTACCAGGAGTGTGTTTCGAGCAAGTTCGTTATCATGGTGTGAAGTTTAACCTTATCTGATTCGATTTCTTCGTGAACATTTCATTATCAGCTGTTGCATTTCACTGACCTTCGGGGGACGATGATGCACATTTTTTCCTCAGTCAAGAAGAGAAAAGGTTTTGTTAAGGGGAGCCACTGTATTTTTATCTGTCATATTTATCTCTTATCTGTGAAACTATCTCCTATGTTTATTGTTTTTGGAAGCCCTCCCATCGGCTCTTCTTTGATCCATTAAGCGGGTCCCTTTTGGTTTGTTTACGTCTTGAATAAATGGTGTTTTCAGGGTCGCAGCTGTCTTTGAGTAACTGCACCGAATTTCGAAAATATCTCTTTTAAGTTTTCGTAAGGTGAATTTTGTGAGTTTTTTTTTGTTCAGAATATTTGACCTTCCACTATCGTGTGAATTGTAACTGTAGACATTACTTAAGGATCTTTGCAGCGTCCCTTCGGCCCTGAGCTGCAATCCCTTTCATTCCTTTTACTGTACCTCCGTTCATATTCTCTTTCTTCCATCTTACTTTCCACACTCTCCTAACAATTGATTCATAGTGCAACTGCGAGGTTTTCCTCCTTTTACACCTTTAAAACCTTTTTAGTCTCAATTTCCCTTTCATCGCTGAATGACCTCAAAGGTTGCAGCACTTGGCCTTTGGCCTAAATTTTATATTCCGTTCTAAGAGTACCTTGAAAATAACGTCATTTCAGGGACACTTAGAATTTATTTATGAAATTGTCCTGCTAGGAGGAATATGCGTGGATTCCCACAAGAATTATACCAAAGATGGGTCTCTTGACTGGCAACAGGTGATAGAGCTTGCAAGAGATGAAAATGTTACTTTTATCGGTAAAAGGTTCATTCACCGTTTGATTTCGCTGACTTGGCCGAGGTTTGTGGTCTCTAGACTTAATTTATTGGTGTGTTTAATTTACCGAGTCATTTTTGCTCTCTTTATTAGAAAAACATATATTTTTTGTATTTCGTCTACGTTATGGTGTATTTTCTTCAGTTTGTGTGACGGTTATGTAACCAGTACTGACACATATTTACGTGAATGAGTTACGATTCTTTACATAAAACTTAATTCCAAAATGCGTCCCTCAAAATCATTTCTGATAATTGTTGCAAGCGTTGGCCACCGCGCGCCGCTTGTAAAATCTCCCTGGAAATACATTTTGCAAAAATTTCTTTTCCGAAATCTCTGCCAAGTGCTTTCGAAGGGAAGGAGATGGTAGCGTGATTTAGCCAGCAGACCTTCGCAATCCTTCGGTGGTGTCGTGATGGCTGTGACCTAGATATTGCAACGCCTAAAGTCGGTCGAAGCCGTCGGGTGCTGTTGTGTGTCATGTTGGCATAATTACGCGTTGCGCCTCCTTGTCTTGACTGGAGTGATACGTAAGTTGTCTGTCGGTTGTATTGATTTCAATGTGGCCTACGTCTTTCTGTCATGGCGTACGTCTGGTTAGATATGATTTACAGAAGATTATGTCATTTGTAGCCTGTCGGTGGAGAATCTATTTTTTGGATATTATCTTGACAACCTTTTCCAAAAGTAAAGGGAAGTATTGATAAATGTCGCTATAAAGGGAGAGAGAGAGAGAGAGAGAGAGTTTAAGCTTACCACGGAGCATATTAATGAAGTCCAATAAATATTGCTAAAAGATATACTGAAATGACTGAAAAAATTTCCTAGCGAGAGAGAGAGAGAGAGAGAGAGAGAGAGAGAGAGAGAGAGAGAGAGAGAGAGAGAGAGAGAGCCTCGTTGCCGACAGAAAATGTCTATTTTTGAAACGAAACTCTTGGAACTTGTAATTTCACTCCACGTGAAGTGCATTGCAGTGATCGGAATGTTATTTAATCATTCTTGTGGATATATCGTGAGATCATTATTGACTGAAGTGGGACTTGGAAATTTTGTTTATGCATTTATTGATTGATTGATTGATTTATTTATTTATTTGTATTTTCTTACTTAAACCTCATTATTTTAGGTAATTGGAATCACCCTTGAATCCTGAACTGTGCATTTTATAATAGTTATAATAACTACTTTGTGATATTTAAAGATATCTTTTGAAACCTGCGCCACAAATTTTACTCATTGTGACAACTAAGCCAAGTACTTTACGATATTTAAAGATACCTGTTAAAATTTAATTTAGATTTTATGATAGTCAAACTTCGTACCTTGAGATACTTGAAAATACCTGTGGATACTGTACATTTAAACTTAGTTTTTAGTAATTGGCTGGCCTGCGTTTTAAACTTAAACCTTATACTTCCGGATATATGAAAATACAATAAAGATTCGAACTTCACTCTTTTTTAAAAGATGGCTAAACTTTATACCGTCAGATGGGGTACATGTTTGTTATACTTATATGAAGAACTTTGAATATCAGACTTCCTATTTTAGTTTTGTGTGAAAGGAAAGTATTGTGCCGGCTTTGTCTGTCCGTCCGCACTTTTTCTGTCCGCACTTTTTCTGTCCGCACTTTTTCTGTCCACCCTCAGATCTTAAAAACTACTGACGTTAGAGGGCTGCAAATTGATATGTTGATCATCCACCCTCCAATCATCAACATACCAAATTGCAGCCCTCTAGCCTCAGTAGTTTTTATTTTATTTAAGGTTAAAGTTAGCCACAATCGTGCTTCTGGCAACGGTATAGGACAGGCCACCACCGGGCCGTGGATAAAGTTTCATGGGTCGCTGCTCATACAGCATCATACCGAGACCACCGAAAGATAGATCTATTTTCGGTGGCCTTGATTATACGCTGTAGCGGCTGTACAGAGAACTCGATTGCGTCGAAGAAACTTAGGCACATTTTTGCTTATCTCTTGGATTTCGTACTTTGCCTTTTTTATGCTTGTTGATGTTTTGCTGTAGAACATGCATTTTAATTGGTAAATTCCATACTCCTTCATGGTTAGAAATACTTTATGACACTGATTTTATAACAAACCGATATATTTTACATTCATGATGCTTATACCAACGAATTTTAAGCTTAAGAATTTTTGATATCTTGTAGGAAAATCTTTGACTCTTGATTGTAGTTACAGTTTATGGAGTGATTATGTTTTATGAATATTTTGCAATATATGGATGTCATCAACATGTCACCCTTATATCTTTCCAATGAGACTTTGAGGCATTAGCTTACAGTATTTAGTGAAGGCGCAGAAGCTTATGATAAAAAAATGAGCCAATTTAAACATTTCGGAAAATTGAACACACTAAGATAATTTTAGTAGGTTTAAAAACAGTAAATTTTAATAAGATTCTTCTTGACTTACCCAGGCATACGGCCTCTTGTTCCCGTTGATGTCATACGGCCCCATTTCTCTGAAGTTCCCGAATCCGACTCCCGAACAGCCTGGTCCTCCCTGAAGCCACATGATGAGGGGGTATGTTGCGTAATCGCCCGGCTGGTCCACGTGGTACAATGCCCAAAACATGTGGGCTTTTGGGCGGACTGTCACGTAACCCCATTCTTCTTGTAGGGGGTCGCTTCTCACTTGTGAATAATACAGTTAAAAAAACAAACAAACATGCAAACATACATAGAACACATATACACAATACATATATATATATATATATATATATATATATATATATATATATATATATATATATATATATATATTTTTTTTTTTATTTTTCTTATATATATTTTTTCTTACTCCATTGAGTATTACTGCTCATAGTGTACACTTAAGATATGCCCTCGAACTCTATTATTAATTAGCTTATTAATCTGATTCTGATGGAATGATTTTATTTTGCATTGATTTAAAGGGGTCACAGTTCAAATTCAAGGTGGACCGATGATTAAATTTCCATACAGTAATAAAGCTCCATAGAAGTGATCCCACTGGATTTTCATAATTAGAAATGGAATCAGTCTTCTGTCCTTATCAGAACATTTACATTTACAGATACCTGAGACTCCAAGTGATCTTCTCAGTTAAAGGTACTGAAAGTTATTATGCTTTAGTTTGTGTTCCCTGTAGGTGATTAGTACCGTCAGTGCACCTCATGCGGTGCACTGTAGGTATTATTTAAGGTTCTTTGCAGCGTCCCTTCGGCCCCGAGCTGCAACCTCTTGCATTCCTTTTACTGTACCTCCGTTCATATTCTCTTTCTTCCATCTTACTTTCAACCCTCTCCTAACAATTGATTCACAGTGCAGCTGCGAGGTTTTCCTCATGTTACACCTTTCAGACCTTTTACTGTCAATTTCCGTTTCAGCGCTGAATGACCTTATAAGTCCCAGCACTTGGCCTTTGGCCTAAATTCTATATTCAGTTCAATTCAATTTAGTTTGTGTTGGTGCAAGTGGGTCATCATTCATCCAGACCAAAAAAGCAGTCGGGATAACATACACAAATTGTAAACACTGACTCAACCATTTACGTTCTTCCATCATCCATAATGGTTTCTTTTCTAATATTCCCTGGCCACCATCTATCCTCATTACCGTACTTTTGCTATCGTTCATTTTTAAAATTTCTTACGAACACTTTCAAACTTTTTTCTCGCCAGTTCCTTCAGCTTTTTTTTTTCTTTTTTGGTATCATCACCTAACTCTGTATCATCAGCTAACATCAGCAAAGCCACACTTCATTTTGAGACTCCTTATCATAACCTCACTGTCACACCTTGTCACGACTTATGTACACGCGCGCGCACACACATTATATATTATATTATTTATAGAGTATATCTATATATTTACTGTATATATATATATATATATATATATATATATATATATATATATATATATATATGTATATATATATATGTATATATATATTTATATATTTTATATTTATGTATATATATTTATATATTTTGATATATATATATATATACATATATGTATGTATGTATATATATAATATCATATATATATATGTATGTATATATATATATAATATATATACAGTATATATATATATATATATATATATATATATATTATATATATATACATATATATATATATGTATATATATATATATATATATATATATATATATATATCTGTTTCTATATTTATGTATATATATATATGTTTCTGTGCCTGGCTGTCTATGTTCTATATCTCTTCATAATTGTAATGATCAGTATGTTTACATACATATGTAAATTTTATGTAACATTATATATATATATATATATATATATATATATATATATATATATATATATATATATATCTGTCATTCATTTTCAAACGCAAGCAAGTTTGATCTTCCGATTTCATTGTCAGTTAAGCAGCGAATGTTACTGTTACCAACCGGTTAATTCATTCGGGTCAAAGTGAAAGCAGCTGAAAATAATGACGGACTACCGACATTACGCATTCTCAAAAAAAAAAAAAAAAAAAAAAAAAAAAAAAAAAAGAGGAACTGAAAGTTGTTTTACCCGTAGCAGTGGAAGCGACGAGGAGAGGCCACAGGAGAACCCACTTCATGTCCCTAATTAAGAGCCGGGGCGAGTGAGGCGGATTAAACATTATTGCCTGAAATTGAGGAGCATTTACCTCTCTTTATCTGCTTTTATCTGTGCCGTCTCCGCCTCTCGAGTGGTGCTTGAGGCTGGCTGATAGAGCGGCGCTCCGAGTTGACCCTGAGTGAAATACACTTATACTTTTTTCCTTCTCTCTCTTTCTTCTTCTTCCTCTTAATTAATTCTTCTTCTTCTTCTTCTTCTTCTTCTTCTTCTTCTTCTTCTTGTCTGTCTTTACGAGCTCATTCTTCTTAGTGGCTGGAATAAGGATAACGGTTGTTCTCTGTAGAAATAATAAGCTGTAGGCCCCCTTTGCTAGGTAAACCAGTTGGTTCTTAGCCACGTAGAACAAATCTAATCCTTCGGGCCAGCCCTAGGAGAGCTGTTAATCAGCTCAGTGGTCTGGGTAAACTAAGGTATACTTAACTGTAGAAATTGTTCTGGCATCGCGGTTAACTCACTCTTGCCCAATCTCTTATGCTTTGGCACATGTCATATTTGCACACAATGTCGGAAATTGGATAATCATTGCGCAGTGTACCACTGGGACAGCTAATTCCGTTAATTTTCCCCTCTCTGGTTTGTAATGGCTTGACCTGTTGGAAAGTCATTTTCCTTCAGTACGGGACGGCCTTAAACCCGTTTCATGACCCGAATTTAGCGATTTTGTAAGAGACCTTGGGGGCCATAGTAAGATGTCAATTACGTTTACTCTCCTGGTTAACTCGGGTTTACTCGGAAAGGATGATCCCTTGACGCTGAGCCGTTCGGAAAAGCATCTTATAATACTTAAAAGATTTTATTATCATCTGTGTGGAATTATTATTATTATTATTATTATTATTATTATTATTATTATTATTATTATTATAATACTTCGAAGATTTGATAATCATCTGTGTGAAATTATTATTATTATTATTATTATTATTATTATTATTATTATTATTATTATTATTATTATTATTATTATTATTATTATTATTGCTAAGAAATTCACAATCTCGTGAAAAACAATCTGTGTAATAAAAATCCACAATTTACAGAGCAATATATTTATTTTATAATTGTGGACTTTATTACACAGATTATTATTATTATTATTATTATTATTATTATTATTATTATTATTATTATTATTATTATTATTACTTCATTCCGTTGAGTTTGCATTGGAGTTTCTCCATCTCTCGAATGAGTTTCTTCGTAGAAACAGGTGAAATTATACAGCAGCTGTCCAAAGTTCATTTATTCCTTGACGTTTCAGTATTGTACCATTTTTCAAAAGGCGAATGAAGGCAAGGGTACAACTATGAAGTTTGTTTGAGAGAGGGTCTTCTTCCGAGATATTATTATTATTATTATTATTATTATTATTATTATTATTATTATTATTATTATTATTATTATTATTATTGAAACAAGGCGATCCTATATTTATGTACAGAGTTAAAAACTCTGTACATATGTATTTTTAACACTACACTGACTTTTAATTCTCATTATTATTATTATTATTATTATTATTATTATTATTATTATTATTATTATTATTATTATTATTATTGTTGTTGTTGTTGTTGTTGTTGTTGTTCGAAATGAACGTGGAACTAGATTAAAAGTTTTAGTTGGTTTAATTGATTGATCTGTTTGGTTCTTCATGAACTGGCGTTGCAGCGGAAAGTTAAACACGCTTCCACAGAATAGATACGTATACATGTAGAAGATAAAAGAGCGAATCTATCTGAATAATATTTGTAGATAAAAATATAAAAAATAAATGAGTGTAAATATTTTGATTTTTTTGGAGATTATTTTATAAAGAGCTTCACACACTGCTTTTCGTTTGTGACCGCAAATACCATAATATTAAAAAAAATATATTGATATTATGACCATGTGGATAAATGGGAGGAAATATTATCCAAGAGCGCATTCATCGGATGTTTTTACAATATTTCATGAAAATCTGCCAATCCATTCTCGAGATATTTTGCAAACTCAGACACGGACAGACACGGGTGAAAGCATTATCCCCTCCCGAACTGAGCTAAATATAGAATTTAGACCAAAGGCCAAGCACTGGGACCTATGAGGTCATTCAGCGCTGAAACGGAAATTGACAGGAAAAGGTTTGAAAGGTGTAACAGGAGGAAAACTCGCAGTTGCAGTATGAATTAATTGTTAGGAGAGGGTAGAAAGTAAGATGGAAGAAAGAGAATATGAAAGGAGGTACAGTAAAAGGATCTATATTCAGTTCAGTATCCCCTCCCAACCTCGTTGGTTGAAGTGAGTATGAGTAGCTTTACGTGGTGATTTAACAGCAGTGTAAGAAGGGCATAAACTGGTAAATCATAGTTAATTCATGCAGATTATTTTGACTTTTATCTTATTCTTCAAACGATGTCCACGTATGCAAGATAAAATTATCGTTATTTTTAGTATTACAGTGAACATTTTTTTCTCTTGTTTAGAAGAGTTCACATTTTAAATCGAAAATGCGAGTTATTCAGGATCTCTCGAAAGCTTCCAGCTGTTTTCTCAAGTTTGTTTTTTTTATTTTTTACGTTGCAAGAAAATAATTTTGGGTTTAATTTCTCTGTTGAATGATCACATTATTCTGAGACTACTACTACTACTACTACTACTACTGCTGCTGCTATTCGGAATATTGGAAGATCGAGTACTTGTCCGATGATCTTGGAAGAAACCAACATTTCCAAGGTCGCCATTGGAAGAAACAGTGTTCCTGAGATCGTCTTTGAAATTTACCGTTACAGAAAGCAATGCATTTGCGGTCTCTGTTGGAAGGAACCAGGACTTTCAGGTTCGTGTTTGGAAGGAACCAAGACTTTCAAGTCCGAGATTGGAAAATACAGAAGCCTCCAAGTTCCCCTTCAGGAGAATTGAGGCTTTGGAGTGGTCACCAGGTAAGTTCCTTCAGGGTGGCACATAGTCTGTATGGGGAGTGCAGGGTCCGAAGACATTTTATATTAGGCTCAGATCTAAAAAGGAATGCCATTGTATTTATTATTTTATTTTATTACCAATTTCACACACATATATATATATATATATATATATATATATATATATATATATATATATATATATATATATATATATATATATATATATATATATCTGTGTATTTTATATGTATATGATTATATTTATATAGATGTTTAAATGTGTATGTATTCACACATATATATATATGTATGTATGTATATATTGGTATATGTATATATAAATAAACCGTCCTTTAACTTTTCTTTCTCTCAAATACACATGCGAGAACGGCCGAGGTGTGTCTGCATGTGCCTTGGCGCTTTCACGCGTGTATTTTTCTGGTGCAGTTTGTTGTAATCTATTTTAGATCCACTTAGTCGCACTTTGTCGAAGGCCTTTCTCTCTCTCTCTCTCTCTCTCTCTCTCTCTCTCTTTCTCTCTTAGATTAGATGTGGTTTCCCTGAACACGCTGCTTTATTGCCTGGGATGGATCTCCCATTTCCAGTCTTCCGCTCTTCTTGTTCATTTGTTAGCGGAAATTCAACGTTAAGTGTCTTGACTGCCCTGTTTTTGTTGTTGTTGTTTTTGTTGGTGTTGTTTTTGTTGTGGTAATGTTTGTTTTTGTACCGTGGGAGATTGATGTATAATCTGATAGAGAATGTCATGGCTGAAAATAGCTAACATTTTAGGGAAAAATTGTCCAGTGGAAGTTATGAATAATCTGATGGAAGTTGGGCTGTGGTGATAAAGATTTTAATATTGTTTAAAATCATCAAGTGGAAACAATGCATTTTGTGAGGAAATTGTTCTGTTTTCATGTTAAAATATCTTACAGATGTTTTTATCATGAGTTTTTATGCTAACAAAATGGATTAAATTCTGAAGGAATTTTCCGATTTTGTGAAGGTAATCAACTGATTCATATGTCTGAATTGTGAGCAAATTCTTTAGTTCCAAAAATGGACTTAAGTAATTCAGCCAAAAGTCTGCGAATTCTGAAGAAACTCTCCGGTTCCAAGAAGGCATATAAAGTATCATAACCATGCTTCAGTGAATTCTGAAGGATTTTACCGGTTTCAAGGGGCGTTTCAGCTAATTCAGGAAAGTACTTGTGAATCTTGAACAAGCCCCTTAGTTCTAAATACTCATTCAACTAGTTCAACGAAATGTCTGTGAATTCTGAAGAAATTCTCCAGTATTGAGAATGCATTTAAGCATTCCAACATTATATAACCTTATGATTGTGAATTCTGGACCAAGTATTCAGTTTCTAGGATGCATTCAGTCACTTTGTAATGTCCGTGAATTCTGAGGGAATTTGTCAGTTCATTGCAGTCAACTAGTCCAACCAAATTTCTCTGAATTCTGAGGGAATTTGTCAGTTCTGTTGCTGTCAACTAATCCAAACAAATTTCCATGAATTCTGAGGGACATTTTCAACTCCATTCCACGGATCAACAAAATGTCTATTATTTCTGAAGAAATTGTACTGTCCCAAGAAATCCTAAGCCACTTTATCCAAATATCAGACACTTTTCGGGAATAATCTAGTTCAAAGAAGACATTCGACTAAGTAAATGTCAACTTTGAAGTTATACTCTGTTTACTGAGAAGGCGTTCAAGGAATTAAGTTAGATATCAATGAATTATGAGTGAATTTCCCTGTTCCAAGAGGGCATTTAATCAAAGCTGCCAAATGTTTGTGTGAATTCTCAAGGCATTTCCGTTCCGATAATGCTTTTCAACAGTTCGTCCAGTAACTATAAATTTGAAGGAATTGTCCTCATATATATATACATATATATATATATATATATATATATATATATATATATATATATATATATATATATATACTTATTTGTTTGTGTATATTTTCATAATACGTTTATGCCCGGTTATTTAAAGTTTTGCAAAGCATTAAAGTGATTAAATTTATGCAAAGCATAACTTTAATCACTTAATCCACAGAACAGCTGTTACAGTGATATGAAATCCGTCTTTTAAAAATAACTTGTCTTTCTCTCTGTATTTTCTCCAGATTCCCTTTCTTTACCTTCTTTCGTTGGTGGCGTATTCCTTTCGTTTCTTTAATCGCGCTCCCGCTGTGCTTGTTCTTTATTTTAACCTTTTCAGCCGCGGCTCCGTTTTTCAGGCGGCTTTTTCCTTCCTCGTCCAAAGTCCCCCCCTGTTTGTTTGTGTTTTATCTTAATTTTTGTTTGTGTTTTATCTTGATTCTTTTTACGTCCTTTCGCTTCCTTGTGCTATAAAGATTTTGCATTTGTACTCCGTCCTTTTCGTTCTTTTAGTGTTTGTCTTTCCTCGATTGTTGTTTCGTCTTTTTAGCTTTTTAGTGGTTTTTAGGATTTCATGTTGCTGTCGTAGAAGATTATCCGTGCGTTTATATGTTGTTAGTATACGTTGTCATTGCGTATGTATTTGTACAGTATATATATATATGCGTGTGTGTGTATACATATACATATATATATATATATATATATATATATATATATATATATATATATATATATATATATATATATATATAGTGACTTCGGATTTCAATTGATCCATAGCTATTTTTGAGGACAACCATTTATTCTGAAGGTTGCACAGAACTGGGATTGCGTTGAGTTGTCTTGTTCCTTCAGTCGTCAAGGTTATTTTTTGAAGGAAGATATTTGTCCAGTGCTTTCAGCTGCAAGCTTCTCATGGAGATAATCTTTGCCTCTCTTTGTCATCTGTTGGCGATTCTATCCAGCCAATTACACGCCTGCTTTTCATTTCGCTTTGACATCAGTGATTCAGAACGTTTTCCATCTCTCTCTCTCTCTCTCTCTCTCTCTCTCTCTCTCTCTCTCTCTCTCTCCTCGTACATGCAAATATAAGTCCAAAATGGAATGTAGGATGTTACAATTTTTCGTACTTACATGATTCTCTCTCTCTCTCTCTCTGTCTCTCTCTCTCTCTCTCTCTCGTAAATACAAGCATACATACACGCGCCCAGAATAGCTTCTAATTTCTCATACTTGCATCTCTCTCTCTCTCTCTCTCTCTCTCTCTCTCTCTCTCTCTCTCTCTCTCTCTCAAGAAATTTAAGATTATCTTAAGAAAAGTTTGAGTTCTTGTAGTGCTTCCAACCTGCTATTAGATGTCATTTCATTTGTTTTAACTTCTTACTTGTGCAGATGGAGCTTCTGTTCTCTGTAATCCTGTTTATCTTGGGGTGGGGGTGATTTGTGCCATTCCCAGGGTTTGCAGGGTAATGAAGCGAGATACGAGCTTGAAGTCTATATATCTTTTAGTTAAAATTTTGGCAGAAGAATCTCTTTAAGATGTGAAAATAAGTATGCACTTAAAGATTAGTTTGTATCATATATAAATTATATTATGTTATATTATATATATATATATATATATATATATATATATATATATATATATATATATATATATATATATATATACACTTAAAGATTACTTCATATCATATATTATATATATACATAAATATTTATATTATATATATATATATATATATATATATATATATATATATATATATATATATATATATATATATATTTGGTTTTGGCTTTATCATGCACATCAAAGAAGTTCTTTATAATAGTTTAATCAGTCTTGCGATATATGTCGATTAAACTTCTTAAAGGAATTTCTGTCGGATTCTGGTAGAATATGCCTTATGGAAATTAAAATGTACTCTAAATGTTTAAGCTCAATTTTTTTAGGGTCTTATGAGTCGCAGTTTAAATTTAGTGTCAAATTCTCCCTTTTCATATATTTAGTAATTGGCTTAGTATAGAGAATTCGGACCTTAATTCCAAAGACCTCTGTAATCAAAATAAATAAATAAATTCCTTTCCATTTTTGTTGCTGGAGGTACTTTTGGGGTAAAACAGGTTTAGTTTCAGGTGGGTGACGGCATTCGTTAACTTGGAGAAACTTCAAGCTTTAGGACACTTTAATTAGGACATCCTGGAGTTTTTTTCTTGTGTGTGTCATGATAGACGGTGATATTATGGAGAAGCTTCCCGTGCAGAGTCACCGGAATTTAATAATAATAATAATAATAATAATAATAATAATAAAGATGTACTAATCAGATTTATAAGGATAAGAACAGGCTCCAACGTTTAGTGTCAGGTGACATTTATGAAGAAGTTTCCCACGCAAAGTCATTGGAATTTAATAATAATAATAATAATAATAATAATAATAATAATAATAATAATAATAATAAAGACGCACTAAGCAGATTTATAAGGATAAGAACAGACTCCAACGTTTAGTGTCATTTGAAAGCGCGTGATATTTAGGTAAAGAGACTTGAATGCTCGTGGTATTCAAATTAGGACATGATTTAAGGAGAATATTACAGACTAAGCTACTGCATAACTTGGGCTGTCAGCCAGGAGTTGGCATAGCAGCTCTCTCTCTCTCTCTCTCTCTCTCTCTCTCTCTCTCTCTCTCTCTCTCTCAGGCCAATCTTGGGCTGTCAACCAGTGGGTTGGCATAGCAGCCTCTCTCTCTCTCTCTCTCTCTCTCTCTCTCTCTCTCTCTCAGGCAAATCTTGGGCTGTCAACCAGTGGGTTGGCATAGCAGCTTCTCTCTCTCTCTCTCTCTCTCTCTCTCAGGCCAATCTTGGCTGTCAACCAGTGGGTTGGCATAGCAGCTTCTCTCTCTCTCTCAGGTAAATCTTGGGCAGGTAAATCTTGGGTTGTCTACCAGTGGGTTGGCCTAGCAGCGGCTCTCTCCTCTCTCTCTCTCTCTCTCTCTCTCTCTCTCTCTCTCTCAGGCAAATCCCCCGTTTCTCTGAGAGTTTCCAAAAGGTTCTTCGTTAAGTGACATCAGTTTCATTCCTGTTTAGTTTCATGATATGCTTTGATTAAACGATAATGATCAATTGCAGTGAATGCATTATAATTTCCGTTAATTTATGGACCTGGTCACAAATTATAGCCATTTTGTATATGTTACGGGCAGATAGCGAAACCAGGCATTTCGCGAACTGCCTGAAATTTCAGGCAGATAGCGAAATGCACTTGGGGACGTTTGATCCCCCCCAGGGGCTAGTACTAAACACGGCGAAACAGTGGCTTACCTACACTGTTTCGCCGTGTTTAGTGCTAGCCCCTGGGGGTGTCAAATGTATTTCGCCGTGTTAAGCACTAGCTCATTGGGGATCAAATGCCCTTAAGTGCATTTCGCTATCTGCCTGAAATTTCAGTGCATATATAATATACGATGTCACCGTTATGGCGGTACGAGTCGGTAGTCTTTATAAAGTGGCTTAGTGATTTTTGAAGGACAAAAGACTCACTTTGCCACAACGCAGTCTTCATCACACTCCTCTCTCTTTCTCTCCCAGCAAAGACTATATTGGGACGAAGAGTGGCATGTGCATGACTTTGGACGAAATATTGAATGCCATAACAGGTACGGGGTTGGTGGGGGAAGGGGGAGGGATACGATTCGTCCCATTTTTACCTTTTTGACAGTTGTCTCGTTGAATTTCAAATTTTTTTTTTTTTAATTGGGGAAATTAATTTTTTTCGCGGATGAAATAGTTATTTTTTTTATAAGCACGCAATTCTTACGGGAGGGGGATGTCGAGATAAAGCAATTTACTCTTTAAGTTTTTATTCTGCATTTCATTCTTTTTATTGTTCGATGAAGGGGAGGGGAAGCGAGAATAGGGAGGAATATGGAAGAGAGGGAATTAGCTTAGTAACATCAATCAAATGACAGAATGCCGTCGATGCCTCGTCAACTCGATCCGGCGGTTGGAAGAATTGTGGGAGCGGAAGTAACAAATGCGCCGAAATTTCTTCGGCGCAATCGAGTTTTCTGTACAGCCGCTG
>NC_089745.1:8310917-8315917 GCF_040412425.1 Macrobrachium rosenbergii | reverse complement strand
ACTCCGTTTTAAAATGCAGGTTTAAATCAAAACGCGCGCGTTCAACGTCAAGGTGTGTTGTGTCAGGCATATGATGGTGTTTGGAATGTTGCTGTGTGACTCTGACTTCGGCGTAGTCCCTTGATTGCTTCAGTGTCATGCTTACCGGAAATTTAATATATTTGTTATTGATTTATTATAGTATTATGTATTACTACTATACAAGAATAGCTTTAGAACAAAGTTTCATCACTGACGGGTCGCGATGAAAATTTGTGGTCAGATTCCGGGGATTCGAACTGCTCCATATTTTCAAACTTCAACGGCTGTAACGGTTTTGCATCATCGCTGACGGAGCACAGTCGAACGGAGCCAGGTTCACCCAACGAGAAAATGATCTTCACGCTCGTTATTCTGAGAATGGACTCCCCAAAATCATTCACAAGCAGCAAACGCCATTAAGCCCCTGATGACAGAATTGTGCCCAGATCTTGCCCGAAAGAAATCTCTTTTGGGAACGGGGCTCTTTTTCTTCTCTTCTTATCTGTTATTATTATCAACCTTTTCTTCCATTTGAGAGAGTCCTCCTTTACTCTGGTGTTATTGTTCAATTTTTTTTAAATCGGTATTTCTATTTCGCGTTTTTCTGTCGCGAGATTAATTGTCATCGAGGTGTTTGTGTGTGTGTGTGTGTGTGTGTGTATTTATATATGTAAATGTATGTATATAGTACATATATATAATTATACATATATATAATAAAATTTATATATAAATTCTTCTTCGTTTAACGTGCTTTTTCCCATTTTTCATATGGGGTAAGCACCGTGCCTTCTTTTGAAGGACTGATTTGGCGTTACGTACATTATATATATACAGATACATACATACATACATACATACATACATATATATATATATATATATATATTTACAAAATATATATAAATATATTTATATGTATATAAACACACACACACACACATATAGATATATATATATATATATATATATATATATATATATATATATATATATATATATATATATATATATATATAATTGTCACCCACAATTCTCTGCAACTTCCTCACAAAGGGCGTTCGGATTAATCATACTTAGAGTCGTTTCGGAGAAATTGAATGCTTTAACACGTCTACATTACGCCGTCGGTAATATGTATGTATTATGCACAGGTATAATTCAGCGGCGAAAGCCGGGGGGCGGGGGTTGGCATTAGGAGGGGGCTGGGACCCTGGGGAAGGGTTGGTGGTTGGTGGGGGTAGAGGGTATCATGAAGCACCTTTTAAACCGAGCTTTGCGAACCGACAATCGGCATTTACGATGATGAATATTTTTTACCCTTCCTCCTCCTCCTCCTCCTCCTCCTTCTCCTCCTCCTCCTCCTCCTCCTCCTCCTCCTCCTCCATAACATAACACCTCGGCGCCGGCGGATTGCGTCATCGGCGTCGTAAATTAACATAAGTTCGTCATCGGTGTCGTATATTAACATAAATTAAAATTATGTGAGGAAATATTTTCCGACCGGGAGACAATAAGGGCGCTATTTGTATGATAAGTAGATGGCGGCCATTAAAGGTGATGACGATGAAGATGATAATGATGATGATGATGACGTGCAAGAGAGAGAGAGAGAGAGAGAGAGAGAGAGAGAGAGAGAGAGACTCTAAATTGCACCTATCAGGAATCAATATGCCTGAGGTTATGAAAATTACGGTTCATTTCCACCTTAATGATAGTTGTGAGGTGACATCCTGCCACGCTTTTATTAAGCAGAGCCTAAGAAAAAACTGGCAAGGTAATTTCAAGGTTATGAGATCACAGCTTTGTCATACTGCTCTCTCTCATGGCATTAGTTTTGTAGTGATGTTAAACTTGCCACCATAGTTTGGCCGCCCTCCTCCTGTCTGTCTGTCTGTCTGTCTGTCCTCTCTCTCTCTCTCTCTCTCTCTCTCTCTCTCTCTCTCTCATGGCAGTAGTTTGTAGTGATGTTAAGCTTTTGTCATCTCTCTCTCTCTCTCTCTCAGCTTTATTTTTTGTCATATGTTCTGTTATTAGGTCAATAGATTATTATGTCACCCCTATCCTCACGTCTGTCTACGTGTGCTTCTCTCTCTCATTTGCTGAATAAGGATCTCTCTCTCTCTCTCTCTCTCTCTCTCTCTCTCTCTCTCTCTCCCAGGAAGTTACATTGATCGCCTGTCTCCTTAAGTCCTAATTACTGATTAATTCTCGGGTTGATCCGCCCGTCTAGTCTCCTCGTTAGGCAGAGGCTTCGTAGGGGACTCGTTTGTTGCAACATTTTTAAACTTAAGGATGTCCTGCGAAGTTTTGACGCCAGTTTTTTTCATATCAGGTCAATCAGTGAATGCTGCGGCCCTCTTTTGAGATGTCTGGAACCTTTAAAAAAAAAATTGAAAAATGCGCTGAAGTTTCTCCGGCGCAATCTAGTTTCCTGTACAGCCGCTACAGCGTATAGTCAAGGTCACCGAAAATACATCGAGCCCATGAAACTTTAACAACGGCCCGGTGGTGGCCTATCCTATATCGTTGCCAGAATCACGATCATGGCTAACTTTAACCTTAAATAAAATAAAAACTACAGAGGCTAGAGGGCGGCAATTTGGTATGTTATATGACTGGAGGGTGGATGATCAACATACTAATTTGCAGGCCTCTAGCCTCAGTAGTTTTTAAGATCTGAGGGCGGAGAGAAAAAGTTCGGACAGAATAAAGTGCGGCCGGACGGACAAAGCCGGCGCAATAGTTTTCTTTTACAGAAAACTAAAAAGAACACATGGAAAGTGAGTCAAGTCCAGCTTTTATCAGTATATTTAAGTTTTGAAAACGTCATTGTTATCACTGGACATCGTGCATATTATGTCAAGCCGTTTTGACGAATGCTTTGAATAAGAAATTGCAATGGTCTAAAATATTGATATTCTAAATATTGCCATTATTATTCTCAAATTCGTCAGGCTAACCGTAGAAAAAATGTAGACAACATTCACTGTCTTTCTGATTCCGAATAATGATAATAACACGATTATTAATATTACTATTAATAACTTGCCTTATGTACACTGCCAAGCCTGTCTTTTCATGGTTTCCAAATAATAATAATGATAGCAATCTGATTATTAATTTTATTATTAATAATTGTATTATTATTGATAACTGACTTATTCTGCTAGAAGGATTCTTACCTGCCTTATGTAATCACTGTCAAGTTTGTCTTTTCATTTCTAAATAATAATGATAGCACTCTGATTATTAATATTATTATTGATAGCTGACTTATTCTGCCAGAAGGATTCTTACTTGCCTTATGTATCAGTGTCAATCCTGTCTTTCCATTTTTAAATAATAATAATGATAGCAATCTGATAATTAATATTATTATTGATAGCTGACTTATTCTCCTAGAAGGATTCTTACTTGCCTTATGTAGTCACTGTCAATCCTGTCCTTCCATTTATAAATAATAATAATGGTAGCGATGTGATTAGTAATATTATCACTGATAACTGACTTATTCTGCTGGAAGGCACTTACGTCTGAGGGTAATTACCGCCAAGAGGCGTAGTTCTTTGGAAGGGTGGGCGCTGTTTATGCAGCAATTATGCGAGAATAATGTAACAATGCAGCGCCCCACCGTCTCTTCGTGTTATGTCTAATCATTATGATAAATTCGCGGAGGGATGCGCATTCAAATGCTGGTAGTGATTTCTGTTCCTGCGAGCAACGCCCAGAGACGCCTCCCGAGGGAGGCGGATTCGAAAGCAGCTGTAGTTTTGTGTGCTTGTTAGGTGTCAGAAGACAAGTATGGGTGGTTCTCCTCTGGGGCGTCTGGGCGGTCCTCCTCAGGGGCGGGCGTCTGGCTGGTAATGTTCCTCCCCCGTGTGAAATTGGCCGGTGGTAATGAGGCTCGTCACAGACCTTATAATCATGCAGGTACAAGCGACAGTGGGTTATAATGAGACCTGAGAGGTAAGATTATGGTCGGAGTCATTTGCTCAGTTGGAGACCGGTTGAAAAATGCTTACTTTGGTATGCATTGCTCCCTTGCCCCTTCGTCGCTCAGTTATCTGGTTTCTTTCTTCACGCTTTCTGTCTGTGATCTTTTCTCTTTCCCACACTTTATCAGGCTTCCTTTCTTCCTTTTATTTGAGAGGGTAGATGGAAAAGGAGTGGCAGAAATCTCGTCATTAATGTAATTGTTAGTGACAGTTGTCGCTTCTTAGTATGAAGCGCTTTGTGGGAGAAGGAACTGCAGCGTTTGAAATTAATGAAATTGCAGCGTTTGGCAATAATTATCAGAGAGGTGCCGTAGTGAGGATGTTACACAGTAGGAAAGATCCCAAGATTTTACAGACACATATACCCTCACGAGATAAGGAGAATTGTAAATGATAAGTGCATCTGGCCCCGCGAAGATTCGAACCTGTGCCTTTTGAATTAGATACAGAGGAACACAGTGAAGTGAACTTGATATTATAGTTTATTCATTGCGGAATATTTGTGATTATAAAAAAGTCACGTGTTTATAAGTGATATATATATATATATATATATATATATATATATATATATAATATATATATATATATATATATATATATATATATATATATAAAAATATATATATATACATTATATATATATATATGTGTATATATATATATAAATATATATATATATATATATATATATATATATATATAAAAATATATATGTGTGTGTATATGTATATATATATATATATATATATATATATATATATATATTATATATATATATATATATATATATATATATATATATTATTCAATGTGTGTTTGTGTATGTGGGTGAAATAATCATTAGAAAGGAATTTCCTCAACATCGGGAAAGTGAGACTATGTCCAAGACCATTCTTTTCTTTCCTCTGCACACATTTTTATTCTTCTGTTCTACTGTGTTTTGAATATTTGCTCCCAGTCTTAGTCTTCACCGCATGA
>NC_089745.1:8305917-8308417 GCF_040412425.1 Macrobrachium rosenbergii | reverse complement strand
GTTTTGCCTTTTGTTAAAGAGGTTGGCAGGGTTTGCCAGTAGCTTCAGCCTTGCGTAACATGTAAGTATCCTTGTGAAAAGGTTTATGGGACGTAGATAAAAAAAAAAATTCGATAGTATGCAGTTGGTGAATGGATATAAATTATGGTCATGTCTAAAATTTTGAACCAGTTCTACTCAACAGTTTTTCTGTTGCGTCAGATGGAATCCATACTTGCGTATGAAATGTTCATACATACTTTCTGTAGTACAAAATAGAGCAATTAAAAAAAAATACACAGGCATATGTAGACTGTTTCGAAAGGTAGGACACATACACACACACACACACACACACAGAGAGAGAGAGAGAGAGAGAGAGAGAGAGAGAGAGAGAGAGAGAGAGAGAGAGAGAGAGATCCAGTACACTTACCTTGAAAGGCCTGGGGTGATAAATTAAGTAAAATTAATAATTCCCCTCTGATATTGATTTACATTAGTAGATTGTGTCCACTGCTGAGTGGAACAAGGTTTGGTGCTCTTAGCCGAAATAGGATGTATGAACGCGGAGTATTGTTAGTGGTTGAGAGCAGTACTGTTAAATCATTTTACTCTGTTCCCTTGGAAACACTACTCAGACATTTTCTCTGTATGGAATTGTTTGAAGGAGAGTTATCCTATACTGGACTGAGTTGCCTTAAAACGGTAATCGGTCACAATGAGACGTAAGAGTGTAAACTGAGAAATATCAGTTAAAATTTTAAAAGTTTGTATTGAGTTGAGAGGTTGTTTTCCAGGTTGGCAATTATTGAAGTTTAAATAGTTTATCATATCTCGGATATAGGGCTTAACCACCTGCTTTGTGAAGAATAATAAAAAGAATTGATTGAAATTTGCAACATACCTATTGGGTTTGATGTAAGCGGCAAACGAGTCTTAGGAAGTCTCTGGACTGAGTTTGGTACGTGAGTGAAGTTTGTGTTGATTGGCTTATGTGATTAATTAAAAGAAATACAATAAATTCAGAGCTTCTACGATACCGGAAGTGTTTGTTTTGTGCGTGTAAATTGCATACTTTGTTGAAATTTGTTTTACTGATATTTATATTTAAACTCTTGGGAGAGTTTGGTCATTCTAGTAACATCAACATTGATAAATATGTAAGCTCACCTATGTAACCATTAAAGCAAATTTTGATGTACATATGACCCCATACATACGTTCTTATATCTAGCATCCCATACACAGACTGATGCACGTAACACCCAGCATACATACATTTCGATGTACGTACGCCCCCCATACATACGTACCGAAGCACGGACCACCCAACCCCCATCAGCCATTCCCGGCAGATACCTTACCTATGGAGGCCTCTGGCAACGACAAAAGCTTTCACATGTTAAAATCGGATGGTCTCTCTCTCTCTCTCTTTGTTTTAACCTCAGATGGAGCTCCGGCCATAAAATCCACAAAAAGTGAAACCCTGTACTACGATTTGCCAACGCTCCGGGTTTGTCACGGTGTGTGAAGGCTTCGTGTTCGGCTGGTGTCTGTATGTGCCCTCTCTCTCTCTCTCTCTCTCTCTCACAGTGTGAATACATCAAACCATGGATATTTGTTATTGTAATATCTACTTTATTACGGTGGGTGGCATTTCAGTGAGAATATCAAAACCATGAACATTTGTTATTGTAATATATCTACTTTACTAGCGTGAATGGCCCTCTCTCTCTCTCTCTGAATGTGAATATTATACCCAAAGTCAAATGCTTCCCAATTATAACCTCTCTCTCTTTCAAATGCTCTCTTGTGAATATTATACCTAAAGTCAAATCTCTCTCTCTAGTGTGAATATTATACCTAAAAAGAAAATTGTCTGGCTCTTGCAATTTGTACTTGCCCAATTATGAATCTCCTCTCTCTCTCTCTCTCTCTCTCTCTCTCTCAGTATGAATATCATACCTAAAGTCAGATGATTTCCCAGTCTCTCTCTCTCTCTTTCTCTCGCTTTCATTGTGAATATTATACCCAAAGGAGTGCCTTGCAATTTGTACTTTCCCAGTTATGAATCTCTCTCTCTCTCTCTCTCTCTCTCCTTTTCCCATCGGTGGTGCTGTCAGTTAACGCCACCAATACGCCCTCAAATTGCTCCCTGACATGTATGCCAAATATTTTTGTATTCTGACTGCGAAAGGGTTATCACTTCTCCCCTTTCATATTTGGTAGAGGAGGATATTGCGGTGTCTTTACGCCTCTCTGTCCTTTTATGCGTTTTGTTGTTGTTATTGTTGTGGTTGTTCTTGGCGTTGTTGTTTACGAAGGTGATGTTGTTTGCCCCGGTGCCCCCCTTCTTATTTGTTTAGTGTTAGTTCGTGTTTGTGTGTGTGTGTGGTTTTTTTTTCTGGTGATTTTATGTTTGTTGTTGTTTGTTGTTGTTGTTTTTGTTTACGAAGGTGATGTTGTTTGCCCTGTGCCCCCTTCTTATGTGTTTCATGTTAGTTGTATTTGCGTGTGTTTT
>NC_089745.1:8280917-8295917 GCF_040412425.1 Macrobrachium rosenbergii | reverse complement strand
TCCCAGGGCTAATGAAAGGATTAGACTTATTTTACGTGGCTAAGAACCAATTAGTTACTTAGCAACGGACCTACAGCTTATTTTGGAATCCAAACCACATTATAGCAAGACATGAATTTCTATCACCAGAAATAAATTCCTCTAACTCTTCATCAGCCGGCCGGGGAATTGAACTCCGGTCCATCGAGTGACAGTCCGCAGCTAGAGGTGGTGTCAGGGAGGATAAAGAGGGAAAGAGTGAGGGAGAGTTGGAGAGAAGGAGAGAGTGAGAGGGAGAGGAAGTGAGAGAGAGAGAGAGAGACAGGGACTGTTAGGGAGAATAAAGAGGGAAAGAGTGAGAGAAAGAGAGAGAGTAGAGTGGGTGTTAGGGAGGAGAAAGAGGGAAAGAGTGAGGGAGAGTTAGAGAGTGAGAGAGAGAGATTACCGGTTGTCATTTAGAGTTTTCCCGGGCAGCGCCGTGTTATCAGCTAGTATATTTATATTTACGTATGCATGTATGTATATAATAAATACACACGACACACACACACACACACACACACACATATATATATATATATATATATATATATATATACATATATATATATATATATATTGTATATATATAAGGACAGAATTACCTTTTTCAGTCTCTTGATGCAATAAAAATACGCTCATCCACAAACTCCGAGAACAAATGAGGAAAATCCTAATCCCTTTTGTAACAAATTCAGATTAGAAAATGAGTAGAAATCGTTTCCCCATTTTCTTTTTTTTTTTAGGGCAGCCGCGTAGAATGACTCTTCAATAATTCATATCGTTTTTTTTTTAATGCCAACTGGAGCAAAAAAAAAAAAAAGTTATTTTGTTATTTGTTTACAATAATAGAATGATTCCACAACAAAACATGCATTAGCTTTGATGTTCGTGGCTGGGCTGGAATTTCATTATGGTGTCATTAGAGTCTATTTAGGATTTGATGGTTTCTCTGATATAACGAAAGAGATAGATAATGCTGTTTGAATATGTGATTAAATGTATTGTTTGTCCCGGGGCCTCTTTTTGTGTGTGTGTGTGTGTGTGTGACGCTCTTCGTCGCTCGCTGGGGAGGACTGGCCACGCAGGAGCGCCGCCCCCTCTCTGATTGGACTGTTAACATTTTCATTATTTGGGATTTAGTTGTTTTAGTCCCGTAGATAAACACGCACACACACGTACACACGTGTGTATATATGTATTTATATATATTATATATAATATATATATATATGATTTCATTTTTAATAACTACAATGCCTTCTTTACTTATATATAAATATATATGTATCTTTACTATATATATATATATATATATATATATATATATATATATATATATATATATATATACAGTATATATAATTTTTAATAATCACAATGTCCTCTTTACTTCCTGATTTCTCCACGCTTTGGAAAAACTTGTCACTGCTAAGCCTAGCTCCAAAGGAAGAAAGAAATGAAGATATTCTGATGTCCGGCTGAGATTCGAACTCGCGTCCAGGGTATCAGAAAGAGACAATGTTAATTACCTGACTACACATGTGTGTATGTGTGTGTGTGTAAATTTTATTAGAACTTCCCCTCTTCTTAGTTGGAATAACTATAGGAGGAAAGAGAATACAAGACTTTAGCTCAAGTGAAGGTTAAAGCTTCATAATCTGTTTACGGCGTCCTCAGATTCGAAGCTTCTTCTTTACAGTATAAAGGAACTTCATAAGGAGTGGATCTCACTCACGGTCAATGTGTCAGTCAGTTGAAATGTATCATGTGCTTTCATGCTTTCGATATACGAGTATAAAGCCTACGCTTGTCATTCCACCATTCCAGCAACTCTTGCTTCATTACCTAGCCGTATTTTCCCAGTCCTCCTTCAGGTCCGAACCATTTCTTCATCTTTGTTTGGCTTTTTACCAAGTATATAATATAATTTCCTAACTTTTTCATTATTATTTTCTCATATTTAAAATCATTATATTTCAGCAATTCCAATATTAGGCTTAATGCACATTTTTGCAAAATTAACGTTGGTCAAACGATGCTGCTTTCACATTCCAACGTAATCACTTCAACAAGCGAACTTAGACACACTTACTGCATATTACTTACTTATGAAGTCCCTGCCTGTCTCGACGACCATGAAGGCAATAATAATAATAATAAATGAAAATTTTCCGGACAGAATCCGAAATCGCTAAATGCCTGTCGCGGCGGAAAACGTCGAGCGCGCTCGCGTGTGTGCATACGAATACGCCTTAATTTTGACATGCTTCTACCTGAGCCTCGTCGAACTGTCCATTTGCATAAGTCTTTACATCGGACTGACGTGTACGCCTTCGCATAAAATCCGGCGACAGCATTAACATGCGAATAAATTGCCGCTTAATAGCCCTCCGCCATACAACCCTAACACTAATTCAAACTGTTGACAACAAAAACCACGGCTTCAACAGCGACAACAACGACACCAGCGAGCAATTGTTATTCCTGCCGCATCGGTGACAAACCCCCACAAAAACAATGAAGTCTCTCTCTCTCTCTCTCTCTCTCTCTCTCTCTCTCTGCCCGATTCCCCCAAACCGTAAAGTTGTGAAGTCGGAATTAGCATACAAAACATGACGACCAAGTCGCCCTCCACCGATGTACGGCGACCACCGGCTGGAGGAGGAGGAGGAGGAGGATGGAGTGAGGGAGGGTCAGGTAGTGTAGGGTATGCTGGGGAAGAGAGAAAAGAGTTCCTCCCCCTATCATGGTGACTACTACTACTTCCACTTCTCCTCCCACCCCCACCTCCTCGGCCTCCATCCCCAATCTCTCGAATTTAAATGCTGAAGTGTCAATGAGGGAGAATTTGGGCTTAAATCCTCCTCAAGCTGAACCTTTAGTAGAACGGGGCCAGCAGCCTTGATAGAAACAAAAAAGAAAAAAAAGTTACTCCGATCGAGTTGATAAATCAGAGCCGAGTAAATAAATTCCTGTGGGTTGCTCTTTCGTCAAGCGAACAGACGTGGGAGAAAAATAGAAAAAATAATTTGTGTTCGTTGTTGGATTCAAACTGTAGTGGTTTTACTATATATGAAAATTTTGTATGGAAAGTCTAAGTCAGATTTACTCTTCGAATTGAACGGAGCCAGAAGTTTTTTTTATATAAGATGGACCCCCATTTTTTTTTTTGGTTGATGCCTATGGGACAAAAGAAAAAAAAAACACAATGCCTTTAAGTAGCCCATGCTCGAATCTGATTTCCACGGAACACATCTGGAAAGAGGAGTCCTGACTGGTGTTACGGGACGCCTAAGAGTCAAGAGATTAGGAAAGAGACGGAGAGGCGACAGACTTCAGTCTAAAACTGAAAAGTCAAGAGAGAGAACTGTGGCCTAAGCTCCACACGCTTTACTGAAGGGATTGCCTGGAAAGCTGATAATTGCCTAAAATGCTTAGGGGATTGCCTGGAAGAACTAAGAGATTGCCTAGAAAGCTAAAGAGATTGCCTAAAATGCTTAGGGATTGCCTGGAAGGCCTAAGAGATTGTCTAGAAAGCTGAAGAGATTGCCTAAAATGCTTAGGGGATTGCCTGGAATGCCTAAGAGATTGCCTAGAAAGCTGAAGAGATAGCCTAAAATGCTTAGGGATTGCCTGGAAGGCCTAAGAGATTGTCTAGAAAGCTGAAGAGATTGCCTAAAATGCTTAGGGGATTGCCTGGAATGCCTAAGAGATTGCCTAGAAAGCTGAAGAGATAGCCTAAAATGCTTAGGGGATTGCCTGGAAGCCCTAAGAGATTGCCTAGAAAGATGAAGAGATTGCATAAAATGGTTAGGGGATTGCCTGGAAGGCCTAAGAGATTGCCTAGAAAGCTGAAGAGATTGCCTAAAATGCTTAGGGGATTGCCTGGAAGGCCTAAGAGATTGCCTAGAGAGCTGAAGAGATAGCCTAAAATGCTCAGGGGATTGCCTGGAAGGCCTAAGAGATTGCCTAGAAAGCTGAAGAGATTGCCTAAAACGTTTAGGGGATTGCCTGGAAGGCCTAAGAGATTGCCTAGAGAGCTGAAGAGATAGCCTAAAATGCTTAGGGGATTGCCTGGAAGGCCTAAGAGATTGCCTAGAAAAACAGAGATTACCCAGGAAGTGACTTCTTATCAAGTTGTATACAGACTGGTAAAAAAAGTATAATAAAAAGATGACTTCCAACCATTCTATAATGAGCTGAAGGGGTTGCCAGTTAAGTATTTTCTCGTTGAACTGATTCCGTCCGCTATTTTTATTCATTCATTCATTGGGCATTTCCTTATTTTATTTTACCAATGTGTGAAACTGTCTGTACCATTCATTACGGTAATTTTTCGTACGATTACATCACGTAACTGATATCATTTCTCTTCGCCAAGTTGTTATACTGATATAATCGGCTGGTACGCGCAGGCGCAGAAAACTAAATGAGATGTATCAGCTTTACGTCAAGTGACTACAGTATATAGGGACAGGTATAAAGTTTATTTCCATTTAACATTGTATGCTATGCAACAGTTCTATGCCGTTTTTACTCTTTATTTCCTCTTTATGCTTTTTTTGATTGCTTTCGTTTTAAAACTTGTTTGTAAACGCTAATACGCACATGCGCAGATCAACTTATTTGTCGATGCATGATTGTAGGTGCATAGAAAATGTGAATGCAAGTTGTATAACTCTTTTCTTTGGTTACAGGTTACAGAAAGTCAGCTAATACTGTTATTGCTACTATACATAATAATAATAATAAATAATAATAATAATAATAATTTATTAAAGAAAGTGGGAAAGGTTTAAGACGGTAAAGCTATCTATTGTTGTCAACGATCCTAATGCTGACAATATGACAGTAACCGTCATTACCGTAAGTAATACGTGCACTGGACTGGTATCTCTCTCTCTCTCTCTCTCTCTCTCTCTCTCTCTCTCTCTCTCTTTAAGCGTTCCATGTCGAGGACTGTTTGAAAACAATGCCCCGGGACCTTCAAGGGTTTTGACATCTGTTGAATGACTAATAGCCGACGGATCTTGGAAATGTTGTAAGCGTCACGTAACGCAACCAGTTATCACGAGCAGTTGTGGTTTAAAGGACGTTATAACGTAACGTTGGAGTACGCGTAAAAAAAAAAAAAAAAAAAAACTGACTCCCCGCCGGAGGAAATGACCCGCTACCGACGAGAGGCCATTTGCGAAAGAGATAACCGTCATTTTTCAGACGTCGCTTGAATCCTGCGGTGATTGTCGTCTCCGTGGGAGAGTCTTCCGTACTTTTATCTCGTTTAGGAAATCTTCACTCATACCGGGAGTATTTTCTGTTTTTTTTTTCCCTGAGTTTTTTTTTCTTTCTTTTTCTCGCCTTAAGCGGGCTTTCACGTATATAGCGTCGTTCTGGCAATTGGAGTTCTGACTCAAATGTATTTTAGCTTCGGACAAATGATGGGACCTCATGGCCTCTTATTACGTGTTATCAGGGCGCTGGTGTCGAAGTCTTCTTCTTCTTCCTTTCTTTACTTCTCTCTTTCATTTCGAGAATGACGGTGGAATTCAGTGTTTATTGTGTCTTCGTACTTTTCGTTGGTCAATTTCCTGTTTTTTTTATTTATTTATTAACCTCTTTATTTATTATTTATTTATTTATTTACTTATTTATTCATTTATTTTTTATTTATGTTTGATGATCTACATGCAGTTTGCTTGATATAAGGATGGATTTCCCTATCATCTCTTTGTGTATGTGTATGTGCGTGTGTGTGTGTTTGTTAGCGCGCGCGCGCATTGTGCGCCAATACTCTTGCGTATGTAAAATTAAATGGGACTCTCGTATCAAAAGTAAAGTTCACTGTAGTTGGCGTTTCGCAAGGCCACTGGAACCTAACTTAAAAATAGCTGTCAGGAAAGATGAAACGCTTTGGCTAAAAACAATTTATAGAATAGAATAGAGAATTTAGGCCAAAGGCCAAGCGGTGGGACCTATGAGGTCATTCAGCGCTGAAAGAGAAATTGACAGTAAGAAAGTTTGAAAGATGTAACAGGAGGAAAACCTGACAGTTGCACTTTGAAACAATTGTTAGAGAGGGTGGAAAGTCAGATGGAAGGAAGAGAATATGAACGGAGGTACGGTAAATGGAATGAAAGAGGTTGCAGCTAGGGGCGAAGGGATGCTGCAAAGACCCTTAAGTAATGCCGACAGTGTACCACGTTAAGTTATTCGTGCCATGTAGAATATTTGTACAGAGGTCTGTTGGGAGGGGCAATGTATATTAAGGATCTTTAGAAATTCATTTCGCTAATGTGGTTCGGATTCCCACAATAAGCTGTAGGTCCCGTTCCTAGGCAGGCTTCTTAGCAACGTAAAATAAGTCTAATCCTTCGGGCCAGCCCTAGGAGCGCTGTTAATCAGCCCAGTGGTCTGGTAAAACTAAGGTATACTTTTTCTAAACGTAGCGAAAATGTAAAGAAAATTCTTTTTCCGAGTTTTCGTACAAGTTTTTATGTTATGTCTTTAGTTGTCAGGGCAAAACAACGACCTGTGAATAAGTTGAGGGTATGCTATAACCATAGCCTACGAAGGCTCATGGGCATTCCGAGGCATGCAAGTTGCATCCGCTCTTTTTGCGGCTGTTGGTCAACAATCTTCTCCAGAACTGAGACGCAAAAATGTAACATGCTATTTGCAAAGGCTGAAGAATTCTGAAAACTGAATTATGATGAAGGTTGCCCCAACCAGTTTATTTGTATAAAATTCAGTTATTTTCAAACACTGGAAAAGCCTTATTTATGCTTAGTGCATTTTGGTTGTTCTCCTTTATGTAAGAGTATAGTATTTGTTTATGAGGTTTTATTCTAATACGAGCTTGATGGTGCGCTACGATGAGCTAGAACCTGGCGCTGCCCGTCATGTGTCCCCTACCTACAGCGCCCTCACCGGGGCCGGACAAACAGGTTTGCAGGAGGAGGGTGGATGTGTTATGTCTCCCCTACCTTTCCGAACCCCTACCTACCCTGCCCCCACCCAGGGCGGACAAACAGGTTTGCAGGAGAAGGGGGGATGTGTCATGTCTCCCCTACCCCCCCGATCCCTCCCTACCCCTCCCACCCGGGAAGGAAAACAAAAGATCCACACGGATTTTTTATTATTATAGATGCTACATATGTATATGTCCTTTTAGTATTGAGAATCAATTGTTTGTAACACATCTCATTCATATCATAATTTTCACCTCTCATAATCATTTCTCATACCTATTTTCAATTTCATCCTTTCAGAGTGAAAGGTTTTTTAAATATGTTTGTGCGTATGTTTGTCTATGGCCATTTGTGTCCAGAAATAAAGCTTTTGAATTTGTATTTGAATTTTATACTACCTATGGCAAGGATAAGAAACCAGCTGCCTGATATATATTATATATATATATATATATATATATATATATATATATATATATATATACTGTATATATATACACTAGATTATATATATATATATATATATATATATTATAAACTTTTTATATATATATATATATATATATATATAAATATATATATATATATATATATATATATGTAAATTTTTTCCACTTTTACCTGTTGGTTCCACCTTCCCTCCCCTTTCATGCATTATAATCAGTTTTGGGTGACAAAAACGAAGTTCCTGATGCGTAGCGGTTGTTGACTGGGGGAAAGCAAAATGGATAAATTGAGTGGAAAGTCCAACCGAAAGAATGAAATAGAAAAATAAGAGAATTACGTAAAATGTAGACTGTTCCACACAGGCGCCATTTCCCATTGGATTTCGTGTGAAATAACGGGGTCTATCGACGAAAGGTGTTAATTATCACGATTGGCGAAGGTCATTCTGTCTTATCTTGACGGTGTAAGATTATGGATGCGTGTCACTCCCTGACGGAGGCGCTGCCGGAGTGGCTCCTGCCCGTTATGCCCCTTGGGATAGTTCGGACGCTCGTGGTGTTTTTTATTTATTTATTTTTTTTTCCTTTTGGTAAATTATTCTCTGTGGAGTCTGGAGAGTTGGGGAAAGTAAGTTCTATTTCTGTTGTTGTAACATTTTTTTTTTATTTATTCATATGACGTTCAGAATTACATACATTGACACACACACACACACACACACATGTATACGTGTGTGTGTGTGCGTGTTTGTAAGGGATGGGTTTGTAGATTAGGTTGCTAACCCTAGCACCCCACCTAAGTTGGAACCCAACGTAATGTTTTAACTACCAAGCACATAAGTCACTGCTAAGGTCAACATAACCTCATTGGGATTTATCAAAACTAAATATAAGCACCTATTTAAACACACACACACACACACACACACACACACATATATATATATATATATATATATATTATATATATTACAATATATATATATATATATATATATATTATAAGTTATAAACAATTTCCTCTCAATTCTAATAATGTTCTCATTATGAAGTGAGTCAATGATAACCATTCATAAATTTTTATCCATGCTGTTTTGAAGTGTGTATTGAAGTGCATGCATTCTTATAGAACACTTTAGAAAAAATAGCCATACGAGAGGTGAAGTATAGCTGTATGCTAATGAGGAAACTCAAATAAGATAGCCGGATGAAATCAGCTGATTACGTAAACAAAAGAAGGTCAGATTTCCTAAAATATGAAATAAAAAAATGCCAGTAAAAGCCTGCTCCTTTTTTCTTTTTCTTTTTTTTTTTTGCTAATTTTATTATTTCTTCATTCTTTCCTTACCTTTTTCCGTATTTTTCTACAAATTTTATTTCCAAAAATTCCCAGTGATTTTACATCCCTCTCCCCATTATTTTCCTGATATTTTTCACTTACATTTTTTTCCCTGTCATTAACGATGCCTTTTGATGTGCCCTGATGAAAGGAGAGGGCAAAACGAATAGGAGAATGATCCCAGGAGAGAGAGAGAGAGAGAGAGAGTATCAGTAATATCTACAATATTAATAGAATCTGAAAAATTTCTAATTAAAGATCCTGTATAAAAAAAGCGCATGCCCATGTGTTTGTGTGTGTGTGTGTGAGAGAGAGAGAGAGAGAGAGAGAGTATCAGTAATATCTACAATATTAATAGAATCTGCAAAACCTTCCAATTAAAGATCTGTATATAAAAAGAGCGCGCACATTGTGTATGTGTGTGTGTGTGTGTGTGTGAGAGAGAGAGAGAGAGAGAGAGAGAGAGAGAGAGAGAGAGAGAGAGAGAGAATTAGCTACAAATTTAATATCGTGTGAAACATTACTAATTAATGATTCTTTGTATAAAGAGAGAGAGAGAGAGAGAGAGAGAGAGAGAGAGAGAGAGAGAGAGAGAGAGAGAGAGAGAGAGAGAATTTGAGCAGGAAGCAGGGCTGGCGAAAAGGGAAGGAAGACCGGTTATTACGAAGAGAAAAATGAAGGGTAACGATAATTGGAAGAGGACGTGGCTGAAAAGAAACCTGATAGAAAAATCTCTTGATATCAAATTTTTTTTTTCCAACTTAATGGAGGGGAAAATATCTCTCTCTGCAATTTTAGAATTTCAGATTAATGCCCCCCTCTTACGTCAGTCTCGATTTTGGATCTTTCCGTTTGTTCATGGTGAGTGAGTATGTGTGTTTTCAGTTCGGTTCGTTTTTGATTTGTCGTGTTTCTGTATATTTTTTTTTTTTCGTTGTTGATAAGTGCTAAATACTCCTGTTTTACATATGTGTGTGTATATATACACATGCATAAAATATATATAGACGATATATATATATATATATATATATATATAAAATATATATATATATAAAAGCATTATAATCACTTTTCCTGGAGACATTTCTATGAATTGCGTAGCTGAGCTTCAGTGCTCTGACGGAAATGCTCAAGCAGATATTCTCAGCAAGTTAAAAATGTCGAGTGCAAATAACAATTATTTGAAACTAACTCAGTCAAAATTCAAATCAGTGTGATATTGCATCGGCACTGTAGCGAAAATTTCAGAGATCAAAGATATGTAAGGAACATGACCATTATGTTTTAGCAAAATTTCCTCGGTAGAATACAAGGGCAGGAACTTTCACATTTATTGTGTTAATTTTTCACACACAAAACAAAATAGAAATCGAGTGAAAAGTGTTGCCTGTCAATTGCAAAGGATGAAAGCAGAGAACTTAACACCTGAGGCTGTCGCGAAAAAAAAATTAATAAATAAATCGAAGGAATGTCACTAGAAGGAAGAACCACTGTAACAGGTACATTCTTATCGGGAACAGCAAGTTTCTCTTCCTGCGAAGGGGAAAACTTCAACAGCTTCTCGATTCGTAAAGTGGGAGAATAAATCAATGATGGTGAATTTATTACCGTTTTCAGCCGCAAAGGGAGACAAACATAAAAAAAAATAGTTATCTTCGCGATGAGCTTAAAATCCATTGAGATGTCAACAATTTTTCGTAAGAAATAGGAACAAAACAGACATTGTCCAAACCCTGCGGTATGGGAGTACAGTTTCCAGGAACAAGTATGGGGAACAGTTCTTTGGAGGAAGGGTTGCTGGCTCTGCTCTCTTACGAAATTGCAGGATCTAAAATATTTCTTAAATTCCGATTCAGGCAAGGATGGGGGCCTGGCTAAGTTTTTCCCTTGTAAGAAAAAGTTGTACATTTGTCGAACGGAATGACAATTTCACAGAAATAAAAGAACAGTCAAAGGTGGAAACCCTTGCGGTGTTTAGATTGTTCTACCCTTACCTGAAATTTGCTGCCGAGCTTTTAAAGCTGGATGCGAATACTTGTACAGTTTTTAAGATTAACCAAATATTAACTTTTTCTTAGAAATTTATCTTTGACGAGACAACAACAGATTATGTTTGTAGTTTATGGTAAGAATGGCATGATTTTATAAAGTTCAAACATTACTCTTTAAACGTAAAAAAAAAAAAAAAATAAAAAAAAATAAGGATGACTGGGGTAGTGAGAGCTGACAGCTCTGATGCTCTTGACACCGGTATTTAAGGTGTCCGGTTGTGGGTGTTCCAGTGACTTGACTTATGATATCAGAGGCGAAGTCATTCTTATTCAGCTCAACAACGAGTTAATCAGGAGGAGGACTGGTGCTGAAGTGTAATATTCTCCTCTCGAAGATGCTGCTGCTGGGGCTTTGCAGTGTTGCAAAGACGCTCAACAGTGGTTTAAATAAATGGTAACTGGCGATCCATCTGTCATTCTTTTTGGGTGGGGGCAACCCTCGAAGGTCTGGTCTCAGAAGGGACAAAAGCTTGGATCACGGAACACATTCTCCAGACCTTGGAATTGGCAATGCTGACCTTATAGTTCCGCCAGACTTTCTTTTATTTGTTTATAAATCTTCAGCCGAAAGGAACAGAGTCATTAGACTACTAACCCACGAGGTCTCCAAAGGGAAGTCAGCCTGCCGAGAGAGAGACAAGTGATAGGAATGAGTGATAGATAATGAAATGAGAGAATAGAAAATAAAACCGACGCACCTGAAATTCCAGAGACGTCAGCAGGAATCAGGAATGAATTTGCTCCTCGCTTAAATATTTGGAGATGAGAAGATTCCACAAGTGCACTAGGCAATCTGTTCCACATTTTAGCTGTGGCCAGTTCCTCGTTGGATGAATCGGTAGAGTTGTTTGCTAGCACTCTGCTAGGCCGGAGTTCGAATCTCCGTCCAGCCAATGAAGAATTAGAGGAATTTATTTTTGGTGATGGAAATTCATTTCTCGGTATAATGTGGTTCGGATTCCACAATAAGCTGTAGTTCCCGTTGCTAGGTAACCAACTGGTTCTTAGCCACGTAAAATAAGTCTAATCCTTGGGGCCAGCCCTAGGAGAGCTGTTAATCAGCTCAGTGGTCTGGTTAAACTAAGGTATACTTGACTTTTAGTTGTGGCCAAGCTAGAACTCCCAGATGAAACTCGTCACCTTCCACGCGCAGCAGTTACTCAAGCACCTTTTGGGACGTGGCATTCAGAGGGAAACGTTTCTCAGTGAATTAATACTACTGTAGTCTCAAAGGTGTTCATCGCTTTCACAAGGGCACGGCATTCCCGAGACAATAGACTAGCTTGTATTTCCAGCGAACAGTGAGCGAAGCGAGAATCGTCATGTTGAATACCAGAAATGCGTTTGGATAGTATCTAGGAACGTGTGAAGGTGCGAAAACAATAAGCAATCTTGCAAATAGATTGGTGGTGTAAAAGCGATAGAGAAAATAGGAATGTGAATAATATGAAACTGGTATAAATGATGCAAATAGGAAAATAAAATGGAGCGAGGCTCTTCTCGAAATTAGATTTTTTTTCTTTGTCCAGTAGGTAATTATATGAAAGCCCATTCGTAATGATTGCAGATTGCAGTTCGTGTGCAAGGTAGCAAAGAAACGTAGATGAAAAGAAATGAATACATTCTCCTAACATTTATGTATACACTGATATGTATACACATCTCCACACCTACACATACATCGTCCTGCATACGTCAAGAAGCCAATGCATAACTGAACAGAGTGGGTCAATTACTGTATCATAACCGCACGTCAATTCATCTTCATAAGGACTATCAAGTGTCACGCCATAGTGCCCATACATAATGTCAATTGGTCAGAATTGGCTCTCTATTTCACGGTTCCATTTATGGGTCATAGGAGGGGGATCCCCGCTCCCCCTCCCCTTCCCCCTAATAATTTATCGGCCTCATCAGCATGATGGCTGTTTGATTAATTTTGCAGGTTTGGATATGGCAATTGACACTGAGTGCAGTAACAGTAACTGTTAATGTTCTTCAGTGTTTTTGTGTTTATGTTTGGGTGGACGTGTTTATTTAAATTTTTTTTTTTTTTTTTGCAGTGAATAAATGTGTTTGTCTATTGAGAGAGCTGCTAGCTTCTCATTCATCCACATAGAACCAGAATGTCTTTTGAAAAATTTGACGTTAGTTGTCGACAATTATGTCTGCTAATAATTTACATTATAATTAGATATCTTACTATTTTTAATTTACAGGATCAATGATCCTTCTATGCCACAATCATAGTAATGTATCTAAATATACAATCATAGTAATGTATCTAAAGGTAAGTTACAAATTGGTGTACAAAATTTAATAGCTAATGCAAAAAACCCATTACAAAAATCTATAAGAAAGCTTAGTAAAATATTAAATTTTCTCATAAATTTTAACAAGGTTTTGCATGTAGGCACATTAAATTTTGCAAACTATTTGTAACCTTTACCTTTAGATACATTACTATGATTGTATGTTTAGATACATTACTATGATTGTATGAAGGATCATTGATCTGTGAAATTGTGGCATAGTGAGATATCTAAATATAATGTAAATATTCTTGATTCCTATGGAAAACATTCATTATGTATGAGCTCTGTTTTTGCATTACATAAATAATGTATGTAAATTCATTATATAAATTTATATATACAGACATCTCCATGGAATTTTAACTGAAAATACCATGTAGTATATGTACATGTTGCCTTTTGGCTATACAACAGGGAGGATAATGAAAGGGTCATTGTATGTATTGTATCATCAGTATTTCACAGCCTGTTTATGTAGGGGCTGACACTTGCATTGTAGTCTGGTGGATGTTGAAGGTGAGCTCACTGAATGCCTAAAGCCAGTTTTTGGCCTAATCCCAAGTCCTCTTTTCATTGCAATATTTTGTGCCACCGTTACCCGTTTCTCACATTTAGGTTGACTACGTTGTTTGTCAACAGATAACTTACTGGTGCTCTCTTCTTTTCCTGCTTTGTATTCTTCATCTTCCACGTTCATGAAAGTATTGTATTTTCATATTGAAAACATCTATGCGAAATAGTTTGAATGCTACTAACTTAAGCTAGTAGCATTCCCGGTTTATGTGTAGAGTAAAATGCTTCGATAAATCTATAAAGGGACTGTTATAGACGTATTTTGCAAATGTAGGAGAGTGTTGGTAATTTTGTCATTCCTACGGCGCTACTGTGGCTTGTTATCTACTTGTTACCTACTCCGAGGTGCTAGTACTTAACACCGTATGGTTTATAAATGTAAAGTAGACGGCCGCACGAAGATATCGTTTATTAATATGATTTATCGACCACACAACATAGAAATTGGTGTAAATAGTACTTTGATCCCCAAGGGCTAGTATTAAACACGGCGTCCCAAGGAGCTTCCGCTACTTTTAGTACTAGCACGTCGGAGCAGGTGACGCGTGGATAAGAAGCCAAAGTAGCACCCATTCCTACTCTATGAAAGCCCATTTCTTGCTTTGTAGCTCTTGGTAGCAGTTAACTCACATGCTAGTTATCACATGTGATATATAGGTTGTACAGTATATTTTACTTATGTCTTTTCTAGACTAAAATTGACGATAATTACGACTATTGATAAGCGGTTAGTTCCGGTCGGAGCTTCTTATAAGTGAAACGTATATTTATCTGTTTATCTATCAATATAAATAGAAATATATGTATATATATGCATAATATATATGTGTATATTTGTAAAAATACATATGTATACATTTATATATACAGTATATATGTGTATAATATATATATATATATATATATATATATATATATATATATATATATATATATAGATATATATATATATATATATATATATATATATATATATATATATATATATATATATATATATATAGTCGTAAGAATTGACATCAGCATTCATTTCAACCACTCACTAGTATTCAAAATGAATGCATGTACTTACCCAGATTCAGTGACAATGTACTGTAGAATTCTACCATTGCAACGCACCGGTTAAAATTGTGAAAAACGACACAGAGTGGAATTGCCCTCTAACCTGCAAGAAGTGTAGGAATTGAATGGGCTTCCCCTTTTTTCAGGACGAGGGACGTTTGGGAGGGGAGTGGAAGGGGGAGGGGTGGTTCGAATGCACTGCCATGGAATTGGTCGTCAGGG
>NC_089745.1:8263417-8275917 GCF_040412425.1 Macrobrachium rosenbergii | reverse complement strand
TCATTTTTCTCGTTTCTTTGCTCTCTCTCTCTCTCTCTCTCTCTCTCTCTCTCTCTCTCTCTCTCTCTCTTTTCTCCTCAGTGACTTTTCTCTCACTTCTCTCATTTTATCTCGTTCCTCCTCAGTGGCTTTTCTCTCACTTCTCTCATTTTTTCTCGTTCCTCCTCAGTGGTTTTTCTCTCACTTCTCTCATTTTTCTCGTTCTCTCTCTCTCTCTCTCTCTCTCTCTCTCTCTCTCTCTCTTTTTCTCTCTCTCTCTTCTGCCTAGTGGTTTGCTTCTCACTTTTTTCTTTCCTTTGATCTCTCTCTCTCTCTTTCTTTCCTTTGCTTTCACTCCTCCATAATTCATTTAATGCATCGTTCTCTTCAGATATATCCTCACCTTTTTCTTTCTCATAAACACCTCTCCACTCCCTTTATCTTCTTCATGTCCTTCTTCCTTCCTTTTCTTCTCTCCCATTGATCAGACTATCTCTCCTTCGAAGCTCATCACCAGGAAGATCTAAAGCCAAGTAACTCATCTTCCTTCTCATCCTTTCCTTCCTCTATCAGTTCTTCTATATCTCATCCTCCCCCTTTCCAGTTCTCTCTCTCTCTCTCTCTCCATCCTCTAATCTGTTCCTCTCCCCCCCAACCCCTTCTTTCTCCCAAAGGATTGGCTGAGAATCGTATCGGCTTTATAAAAAAAAAGTGAATGTCTTGGCTTCCACGTTGAGTATGTTTAACAAAACTCCGTTATCGGAATGATGAGTACCTCCGCCACCCCCCCTTCTCTCTCTCTCTCTCTCTCTCTCTCTCTCTCTCTCTCTCTCTCTCTCTCTCTCTCTCTCTCTCTTATGTGCTTCAGGTCAGTAACATTCTAATATTCATCCAGGCATGAACTCTTTAGGTAAAATCCAATTTTAGACACTTTTTAAATATTTCAATTTGTTTTCGCTCATTTGATCTCCTCTCTCTCTCTCTCTCTCTCTCTCTCTCTCTCTCTCTCTCTCTCTCTCTCTCTCTCTCTCTCGTGCTTCAGCTCAGTAACATTGTAATATTCATCCAGGCATGAATTCTTTTAAGGCAAAATCCAATTTTAGTATCTTTAAATATTGCAGTTTATTTTCACTCATCATACGATTTCACATTCTCTCTCTCTCTCTCTCTCTCTCTCTCTCTCTCTCTCTCTCTCTCTCTCTCTCTCTCTCTCTCTCTCTCATATGTGTTTCAGGTCAGTAACATTCTAATATTCATTCAGGCATTAGTTCTTGAAGGCACAGTCCAATTTTAGACACATTTTAAATATTTCATTTATTTTCACACATTCGATATCGTCACTTTCTCTCTCTCTCTCTCCCTCTCTCTCCATCTCTCTCTATCTCTCTGTCTGTCCCTGGATAACCTTGATGGGTTTCCTTAATGTCGTCCCATCCAGGCCGATGGGGTTTCCCATCACTGTCCCATCACGGGTTGAAATAGTTTGCTATTGTTTCCCTTTAAGAGTTAAGTATGTTCCATCAGGCGCTGTTTTGTCTGAAGGACGTATCATTCGGTCTTTTTTGAAGAAAGTTTTCTCTTTACCCTGGGATTGAGAGAGAGAGAGAGAGAGAGAGAGAGAGAGAGAGAGAGAGAGAGAGAGAGAGAGAGAGAGAGAGCATTAAACGCATGTGTTGGGCGATTATTCTTCTATGCTTTCAAAGACGAGGTTATCATGTTATTTTCCACAGTTGTCATTATTCTGTTTATTTTAATTTGCAAGCAATATCTCCTGAAGGTGGATGCTGCCAGTAACCTCCACCTGGGGTATTTGAACCGCCCACCACTGAAGCAACACGCCAGGGCTTCATCCACCCAGCCATAGGAGGCCTAAAAGGAGAGGAACCAAATTTTCAACTTTTGCAACTGCATAGCTGGCACCATTGCACCTCTGAACTATGGTTTCGCCCTCTTCCTCAGAATGCCAACTTACCTGAAGTAAGATTTTGTGACGCCAGTTTTAGTAACCGTAAATCAATCATGAGGTAAGATTAGTCCTCGGTTTAGCATTGAAAGTGTGAACAGGGCAGTGACTGTTGTCTTATTTCTCTTCGGAGCCATCCCGTGTCAGGGTAAATGTCTTTGTTGGTGAAAGATGAGTATGTAGATTCGTTTGTGTGTGTGTGTGCATGTATATATGTGAATGTCTGTATTGGTGAAATATGAGTATGTAGTTTTATGTGTGTGTGAATGTCTTTATTGGTGCAATTTGAGTATGTAGTTTTGTGTGTGTGTGTGTGTGTGTGAATGTCTTCATTGGTGAAATATAAGTATGTAGTTTTGTTTGCGTGCGTGTGAATGTCTTTATTGGTGAAATATGAGTATGTAGTTTTGTGTGTGTGTGTGTGTGTGAATGTCTTTATTGGCGAAATATGAGTGTGTAGTTTTGTGTGTGTGTGTGAATGTCTTTATTGGTGAAATATGAGTATGTAGTTTTGTTTGTGTGTGCGTGAATCTCTTTATTGGTGAAATATGAACGTTTATATAGTTTTGTGGTTATGTGTGTGTGTGTTTATTGTGTCCTCGTCAGTATATGTTAATAAACAACTTAAACTTACGACGAACTTACTTAAACTCATGATAGTGAAGAGAAGAGTCACTGGTACTAAAAGATGGTGGATGGCTGATTACAATCAGTAAGTTTTAAGTAAGATAGATTTATTATTATTATTATTATTATTATTATTATTATTATTATTATTATTATTATTATTATTATTATTATTATTATTATTCAGAAGAGAGACCTATTCATATGAACAAGCCCACCAAAGGGCCATTGACCCGAACCCAAGCTTCAAAGAATATTAAGGTGTTCATTAGGAAGAAGTAAGAGGAGGTAAAGGGAATTGCAGAACGAATAGATCCCACTCACTTATTAAAAAGGAAAAAATTAATTAATAAATTAACAAAGATAAAAGTATATTAAAATGCAAGGAGAATAGTATTAGGATAGCAATGCATTGCACCTTCGCTTGAACTTTTGAAGTTCCAGTTGCACTTCAAAAGTTCAAGCGAATGTGCAATATTTAAGGCTAATGAGGTGAAACATACAAAATCAGTTACTGTATTTCGTTACAATTTATTTCATGTATAAGAATGTTCTTCATAACAGCATGAATGAAGATTTAAAAGATTTTTTTATTAGAATTTTGATATTTTTTATTAGAATTTTGATATTTCTTATCAGGATTTTGATATTTTTTTATTAGGGTTTTGATATTTTTTATTAGGATTTTGATATTTTTCAGTTGGATTTTGATATTTTGTATTAGGATTTTGCTATTTTTATTAGGATTTTGATATTTTTTATTAGGATTTTGATATTTTTTATTAGGATTTTGATAATATTTATTAGGATGATATTTTTTTATTAGGATTTTGGAAACGCGCGAATGAAATTCATTACTGCAAACAAGTCAGAAGCATTTTGGAGTAACAATCCTTCTGCACAATTTTACCCCATTGATAGGATAACTTGTATAACATGTATCCATTTATTTTTTTATATCTACAGATACCATCCATTTTAAATGCAGTGATTTAATCCGGCAGCAGAATATTGGTATTCCAGTAGGCGCTGACGCTGGCGTATTTTTACATCGCTATGAATTCAATTTTAAACTTTAACAGCGCTAGAAAAACTGCTATATATATAAATGGAATTAATGCTCAGTAGAGAAGAACACTCACAATCAAAGGGTTCATTGTTGGACATTGAGACTGTAGCGATAAATATAAAAATTTGGCACAAGAGTATGTGATAAGCGTAAGAATTTCAAATATCAAATTGTTAAATACCACTTTTTATTTAGCATTATATAAACCCAAGAAACAAAATTATGGTGTTGAAATCAATAATCATTAGAGTCCATTGCAGTGTTGTACATTATTTTGCCTTATTTTATTTTTATGTATAAATATGAGTCATAAGGTAATTTAGGTAGATATATTTACATGATCATATTTCTACGAGTATGATAACCAAATCATAGTAAGATCATCTTGAAAAGGACAAGTCCAGTTTTGATATAATTTGCTTAATTATAACTAGGAACTAAACTTCTTAATAAGAAACAGAAAAGTACAATTTAGATATGTCATTCGATATCATGATTCGTGGTTATAGATTAAGACCACTAGTTTGAAGATTGTCTTTGTTCCCTCTTTTGCAGTATTAAAAATTTTCTATCCCCCCACTTTACCTTATTTATTTCTGTAGCCGGATGAAGTCTGTCTATTCATTGACCGTGCTTGAAATATTTTGAATTCTTAGTTTATTTGTACTTAAAAACTTAAGTTCTCACTGTATATTTCGGTTCTTTAGTCCCGTCTACCTTGCAAGGGGAAACTCCGGCCTTGCTCTCTTGACACTAATCTTCGACAGGAAGTTTCACAGAAATTCCTTACTCATAATGAGTGTTACCTCAGTCTGAATGGAGATCGAGAATGTAAATCGGTATTTCACAGTCAACAAATTAAGGAGGAAGGTCATGCCATTATCTGTCCAGTTATCTACTTACCAACGAAGGACATGACGGAAGTTCCGTATGTGCAGTAGATGAGATGGCGAACGGAGGGTAGAGATTGCGAATATATGTGTATATATATATATACATAATATATATATATATATATATATATATATATATATATATATATATATATATATTTATATATATACATAATATATATATATATATATATATATATATATATATATATATATATATATATATATATATATATATATATATTTATATATATACATACACACACATATATATATATATATATATATATATATATATATATATATATATATATATATATATATATATTATAACTCAGTTTTATTGTGATTTTGTATAAAATTTAGATTCCATTCTCTTTTCCTTTTTAGAAAAGCGCCAAGACTTTTTTTTCAACAACGTTATCTGCTCAGCAAAGTTTCCCCCCCTCTCGTTTCTCCCCAGTTCTTCTTCTTCTTCTTCTTCTTCTTCTTCTTCTTCTTCTTCTTCTTCTTCTTCTCCTTCGTCTTCTTCTTCTTCTTCTCCTCGGTCCTTTTATCTGTTGCGCGTCGCTCGCTCCCCCCAGCCCGCTGCAGCAAATCTCAGTATCTCAGCCGATGCGGGGAAAGTTTGAACGTCTGTGCTTGCTTTCGGTAAAGTATGGTGCTTGGGAACTCGCTAACTTCGTCTCCCGAGGGCCGTGGCGTTGCATGTTTGCCTGCTTTCTCTCTCTCTCTCTCTCTCTCTCTTGTGCTCTGCTAATTAGGCTGGCTGAATTGCGGCGGGGTTGGGGGTGGGGTTGGTTATCGGGGTTATAATGTTTGCGTGTTTGTTTTTTGGTATTGTTCTGTGTTAGTGTGTTTTGTGTTTTGTTTTGTTTGTGTGGTCGTGTGTGTGTGTTTGTATGTGTATATATACATATATATTATATAGATATATATTTGTGTAAATATATTATATATAACCGTATATAATATATTTGTATATATATATATATATATATATTATATACGTATAATATATTTACAAATATATATACAGGTATATATATATTATATTCATATAATATATTTACAAAAATATATATACATATATATATATATATATATAATAAGATACATTATATATATATATATATATATATATTTGTAAGCGTGTTTACATAAGTTTGTATATAATCAAGCTAGAAAGCATTTCATCCCTGCCGACTTACTGATTAGTGGACAGGTTCTGTCATCATTACTCTTTAAAAACTATATTGTATGTAACAAATAATGATATTCCTAATAAGCCTAATAAGTTTGGAAACCGTAATATTCTTTTCAAAGAAAATTTTCAACTAGCTTTATCTAAAAGTAATTTAACTGGTTGTGTTTAAGGTTAAATCTTAGATAAATTGAATAACTAAATGAATAAAGAAGTTGGTCACATCTGTATCATAAAAAATAACTAACAAATTATTGAGTGTATTGATGTTGGTAATGAAAATTCTGAAGGTCCAGGTTGCCTAGTTTTCAATTCAGTAATTATTAATATATTAGCTTTGCCTGTAAGGTAATATATTAATCTTATAAGGTGTATTGTGGCTTGATATATTAAGTATTTTAATTCACATTTCGAAATGTGTTATAATGAAAAAAATTACATATAATAAATTCTGTTTGTTCTGCTTGTGTGAATGTCGTGCTTTATTTGTTTATTTTTGTTATGTCGTATGTTTTAGGTTAATTATAATACCATGCAGTCCTTCAGCACTAAATCTTTTCCTTCTGTATCACTTATTATGACAAAAAATCTTCCTTTACATTTCTGAGCCTATTTGCTACCATAATTATAATCACTGTCAGAAGATCTTTCTTCAATGAAATTTGACTATAAAATGTAAATTTCTTTTTTACATTCGTATTTGCAAGTCATTAATTGTGATACTTCAAAACTGCCAAAACCATTTTAAATCGCATCCTTTTGCTTAGTTGTACATCATGGTAATTTACAATAATGTAACTGAAAAGAGAAATTTTGAAGAATAACAGCGACCCGGAAAAGGAACGCGAGCATTATGTCAAAGACTGATACTCGTTTTCTATTGGAAGGGGAACACCGCAAAAGTTCCGTTTTCTTTCGAGAAAGCTTCGGCTCGATGCGATTGGCTCGTCTCGCGGCGTCCTTAACCAATCAGATCCCTTCACGGGCGAATGCCCTTCATGATTATTAGTCAGTTCACGCTAAATACCCGCTGCCAAGATTTTGTTCGGAGTAAATGGGAGAAAAAAGTAATATTGGTTTAGAGAATTGCTTTTGAAATTTGCACGTCTCTATTTAAAGGCTAATTTTGAAACGGTTGGTCTTTTGCACTGAATTATGTGCTCTTTGCTGCTCCCGAATTTTATTTCACCGTTTTTTTTTTTCTTAGCTAAAGGGAGAGTTTTATTTATTATTTGTTAAATGAAATGTGTGTGTGTGTGTATGTCAGAGAGAGAGAGAGAGAGAGAGAGAGAGAGAGAGAGAGAGAGAGAGAGAGAGACGCCATTCAAATATGAGAAGTCATAAATTATGTTTACTTGATATGACACCTTCAAAACATTCCTTTGTGGGCGCGCGCGCGTTGTGTGTGTGTATGCGCACGTTCGTGTGTGTGTGTGTGTGTGTGTGTATGTTGTGTGAGAGAGAGAGAGAGAGAGAGAGAGAGAGAGAGAGAGAGAGAGAGAGAGAGATATTGTATTTTATTATGAAAAATCACGCTTGTTTATCTGAGACAACAACCATGGAATTTGTGGAGAGAGAGAGAGATTGTTTAAATATGGAAAATCACAAAGCAGTGTGAGAATAATCTTATGTTATAGAGAGAGAGAGAGAGAGAGAGAGAAGAGAGAGAGAGAGAGAGGGATTGTGCTCAAATATGGAAAATCACAAGGCAACTTGAGAATAATTATATGTTTGTGTGTGTGGTGAGAGAGAGAGAGAGAGAGAGAGAGATTGTGTTCAAATATGGAAAATCACAAGACAGCTTGGGAATAATTGTATGTATATGCAAGAGAGAGAGAGAGATTGTTCAAATATGGAAAATCACAAAGCAGCGTGAGAATAATTTTATTTATATGTGTGTGTGTGTGTGTGTGTGTGTGGAGAGAGAGAGAGAGAGAGAGAGAGAGAGAGAGAGAGAGAGATTTTGCAGAATCTCATCATTTACCTTCACACTCGGAATCTGGTCTTGTGATGTATTAAGTACTACATACGCCTTGCGGGTGACATCTGAAGTCTGCCCCGTTATTATCACTGCAGCCGATGTTTGCTGAGAATGGAAAAGTGGGTTGGATAGCGGGGGTGGGGGGGGGGCGCCTTGGTATTTCCCCCCGGTGGTAAGTTCAGGAGTTAGCAGTCACGATTCCTGCCTTAATCGTGCTTGCATTTCGGAGTTTTTTTTTTTTTGTGGTGGTTGCTTTTACTGAGTGTGTCTAAGTTGCAGAAATTGTTTGTGTTTTGTAGTCATTTTTCAGTTTAATTGATGTTTTGGGTAATTATCATTATTCTAATTGCTGTTTTACTTAATTATCGATATTCTCTTCAAAAGAGGATCATGAATCATAAGGTTAATACCAAGAAAAGATTATTAATATTTGGGACAGCCTCTGGCTTACAAGCCTAATTATCAGGGAAATTATTTATAATGTATTTATATTTTTATTGTTTATTGTGTCTGATAATTACTATTTAAGGAAATTTAAAAGTTTTTTATTGTTACTTTGACATGAAACTTGCTAGATGTATATCTTGGTGTTATTTCACCTGTAGATGAAAACGCTTTTTGTTGGATATTTAGAAATGCATTCAGAGTAATAAATCAGACTCTATATATCTCTCTCTCTCTCTCTCTCTCTCTCATGAAATAACAGAACACGAAATAAAGATTTTGCATATGATCAGTGAGTCTCAATAGCGGTAGCGTTGTCAGTGCACCTCATGTGGTGCACTGTAGGCATTACTAAGGTTCTTGCAGCGTGCCTCAACTCCCTAGCTGCAAACCACTTTCGTTCCTTTTTACTATACCTCCTCATATTCTCTTTCTTCCATCTTACTTCACCCTCTCCTAACAGTTGATTCATAGTGCAACTGAGAGGTTTTCCTCCCCGTTTACACCTTCCATCTCTCTCTCTATTATCTCTCTCTCTCTCTCTCTCTCTCTCTCTCTCTGTAATTAATAACAGAACACGAAATATAAATTTTGCATGTGGTCAGTGAGTTCACATCTTCCATCTCTAAAACCACTCTCTCTCTCTCTCTCTCTCTCTCTCTCTCTGTTATCTGAAACGCAATCGCAAAACAGTATGCATCATATTTGTTTTTGTAGCCTTGTAAAAAGGCATTTTATTGCCCGATTATCTCGCTGCAGGATCGCCTCTCAAATCGGTATCTTGGACGTTTTAAAGCGTCCCTTTTATTTCCTGTGGCCTTTATGTTGTCATGCACGAGACACCCGCCAGCCATCTACAGGCCGTGGGGAGGGGAGGAGGGGCTTTGGGAGGGGGGGGGGAGAAAGGGAGGCCTGAGGCTAGGAGGAAGTCTCCGGCAAAGGGTTAAAGGCAGTAAAGATCCTATTTCTCCCAACATTAACATAAAATGTTTACGGAAGTAGTGGAGAGAGAGAGAGAGAGAGAGAGAGAGAGAGAGGAGGGGGAGGGTTATGGCTAAGGAGGGGATATGGAGTGGAGGGAATGGTGAAGGGGTAATGGGAATTTGAAATGACTTGGGGGGGGGCGGTGAACGAGGTAGTGGGAAGAGCATTTATGGGTATATGGTGTAAAGACCACGGAATGGGTAGAGAAAGCCGGACTGAGAGTGGTTGGGGGGTGGGGGGGGAGAAAGGAAAGGAAAGGAATGGAGGGAGTTAGATAGACGGCATTGGAAGAGAAGGGAAAGAGAGAAGCAGAAGAAGAGGCAGTGATTTGAAGGGCTGGGGGTAATTGTCATCTTTTGTTCAAAGGGAACAGATGTTTTATAGGCTTTAAAAGCTGTAAAACTTCGGGGCTGCGGTCGTAAGCTTGCACCGTGGGCGTCCTGCCATGTTGAACGTGGGAATACTCTACTTCTCTGAATATTGTGTCTGCAACCATTATTCATGTGATCGTGTGTGGTGGAGTTTTTCCTCGCAGGTGGAATACTTATTCATGTATGCGTGTTTGTCATTAATTTGAAATACTTGATCACATATGTTTGTTTTATTCATGTTTTTGTGACTGTATGTGGTTGTGGTGGTGTTCATATTTGATTATGAATGTTTGTTCAGTCGTGAGGAATGTCTGATTGTGATTTGTTTGTTCTCACGTAAAAAATATTTGATTGTGCATGTTTGTTCATTCGTAAGGAATGTTTGATCATGAATGCCTGTCAACACGTAAGGTATGGTAGATTACGGATGTTTGTTCCCGTATAAGGAATGTTTGATCGTGAATGTTTGTCCACGTATAAGGAATGTTTGATCGTGAATGTTTGTTCACATATAAGGAATGTTTGATCGTGAAAGTTTATTCACACTTGCGGAATGTTTGATTATGAATGTTTGTTAACACGTAAGAATGTTTTACCATGAATGTTTGTTAACACTTAAGGAAAGTTAAATTATGAATGTTTGTTCACATGTAATGAATGTTTGATCATGAATATTGTTCACACGTAAGGAATGTTTGGTGATGAATGTTTGTGCACACATAAGAAATGTAAGTACATGTGCTGTTTTAAGAGGTGTACAATTGCGTAATATAACCATATTTGCATTTAATATATTAGTGGAGAAGAATTTTACCTTTTCAGTTTTCTGTAAAGAAAACTATTGTGCCAACTTGTCTGTCCGCCCACTTTTTCTGGTCCTCTCAGTTCTTAAAAACTAATTGAGGCTGAGGCTCAAATTGGTACGTTGATCATCCACCCTCCAGTCATCAAACATACCAAATTGCAGCCCTCTGCCTCAGTAGTTTTATTTTATTTAAGGTTAAAGTTAGCCATAATCGTGCTTCTGGCAGGGATATAGGGTAGGCCACCACCGGGCCGTGGTTCAAGTTTCATGGGCCGCTGGCTCATGCAGCATTATACCGAGAACACCGAAAGGTGGATCCATTTTCGGAGGCCTTGATTATACGCTGTACAGAAAACTCGACTGCGCCGTAGAAACTTCGGCGCATAATTCACTTGTTGAATTTTTCCTGTTGGTTGTAGCAAAATTGGAGGCGCGCCATTTTAGCAAGGGAAGTTGAACACTTTATTCGTCTTTTTTACGAGTTGTCGAAAGTTATCTGCAGCTCAATATCCTCAAGTCCTCGATTTGTATTTTATCATTTTGCTACATTTGCACTCGTAGCATCTTATGTGCGGACAAACATTCATCATCAAACATTCATCATAAAAAATTCCTTACTTGTGAACATTCGTCATCAGACATTTCTTACGTGTGAAAAATATTCATGAATAGACATTCCTTACGTGTGAACAGACATTCCTAATCTAACTTTAATTACATGTTAACAAATATCATCAAACATTTCTTATGTGTTAATAAACATTCATCATCAAACATTCTTTACGTGTGAACAATATTCGTGATCAAACATTCCTTACGTGTGAACAACCATTCGTAATCTAACTTTTCTTACGTGTTAACAAACATTCGTAATTAAACATTCCTTACTTATTAACAAACGTTCATAATCTAATATTCCTTACGTGTGAACAAACGTTCATGATCAAATATTCCTTACGTGTGAACAAACATTCATGATCAAACATTTCTTACGTGTGAACAAACATTCATGATCAAACATTTCTTACGTGTGAACAAACATTCATGATCAAACATTCCTTTCATGTGAACAAACATTCATGATCAAACATTTCTTACGTGTGAACAAACATTCATGATCAAACATTTCTTATGTGTGAACAAACGTTCATAATCTAACCTTTCTTACGTGTTAACAAACATTCATCATCAAACATTCCTTACGTGTGAACAAACATTCATGATCAAACATTTCTTATGTGTGAACAAACATTCATAATCTAACCTTTCTTACGTGCTAACAAATATTCATCATCAAACATTCCTTGCTTGTTAACAAACATTTATAATTAAACATTCCTTACTTGTTAACAAACACGCTTCCATTAGCGTCGTGAGATATCGAAACCCCGAAATGAATGATTACAGTCTTGCAGTCTAATTAGACAATTTGTTACTGATTGATTGAGAGGATGTAGAATTTAGGCCAAAGGCCAAGCGGTGGGACCTATGAGGTCATTCATCGCTGGAAGAGAAATTGACATTAAGAGGTCTGAAAGGTGTAACAGGAGGAAAACCTCGCAGCTGCACTACGAATCAACTGTTAGGAGAGGGTGGAAAGTAAGATGGAAGAAGGAGAATATGGAGGGAGGTACTGTAAAAGGAACGAAAGGAGTTGCAGCTAGGGACCGAAGGCACGCTGCAAAGAACCTTAAGTAATACCTACAGTGCACTACACGAGGTGTATTGACGGCACTAGGCCCCTACGGAGAATTGTCACTGAACCTCATCAGTCAGTGACGTTGATAACATTGATAAGTAATTTGAGGTTGCTGGAAGGGTAACCTGATTAGCCCTAACCTCTCGTTTACGAAACATAGCCATGATAGCAGTTCCCAGTCGTTTAACAAAATGTCAAAGATATTATTATTGTTTTTGGAGAAACAGTCCACAGTTACATGTACATATTTTATATTTAAAGATAAATCTGTACAGAGACCGTTCGGGAATCTAAATCGAACAGGTTCCCTAAAGCTCCCTGTACAGATTTATCTGTAGATATATATACTATATACATATACATTACATAACTGTGGACTTGTTTCTCCATTTCAAGATTCATGCTACCATGAGTATTTTTTTAAAATTATTATTATTATTATTATTATTATTATTATTATTATTATTATTATTATTATTAT
>NC_089745.1:8225917-8258417 GCF_040412425.1 Macrobrachium rosenbergii | reverse complement strand
GTATATTTTGGCGTGTAAAGTTTGTTATGAGATTGCCCTTCTGTACTACAGTTTACATTTGAGATTGTAACTTTGTCATCGTCAGTATGAAACCAAAATTGTAATGTTCCATTTGTCATGAGTGAAAGTATTAAATTTGTAAAGCTAATTTGAATTTATGAAGGGACAATATCATTTTGTAACGCTTATCTCATTATTTAACTGTGACTTATTTGCCACGAGTCATTTCTGATGTCGTTGCTTCCCGGCAGGCAGAAGGCGTCTGGAACAGCTACAGATAAGTCTTCCATGTTTGTAAGACTATATTTTTTTCGAAAAAGATAGTCATGTCCTATCTCCAAGACCTTGGTAGCTGTGGGAATCATTAAGCCACAATTATCGTTTCATATCGAGTTCCCTCAATACCTTGGGAATAACTTTCACCCAAAAGGGGAATTATTGTTTACAAGTGCTTCCCCCAAGCACTTGATTATAATTCCCCTTGGGCGAAAGTTCTTCCCGAAGTATAGGGAACTCGACATGAAACGATATTTGTGGCTTAATGTTTGTGCGTGTGTGTGTGTCAAACACAACACACACACACACACACACACACACACACACACACACACTGTATGTGTGTGTGTGTGTGTGAATTTCATGTCACAGACACTCGTGACTCTTATTTTGACAGATACACACACATGCACATATATATGTGTGTGTGTGTTTAAGTGTGTTTGTTTTATGTCACATGCACACAGACACACGCACACATTAATATGCGATTCATCTCACATCATCACCAGAAAAAAGAGGCTGGGTGTAGGTCATTAGTTTTCGACTTTATTTCAAGGCAATGACTTGGAAATAAAGTCGAAACTGGTCAGGTCCTTCACACAGCCTCTTTTTTTTTTACCTGTTGTGATGTGTAATAGACGAATCATGTGTTAATGCGATTATGATCAAATATGTGTGTATATATATAATATATATATATATATATATATATATATATATATATATATATATATATATATATATAATATATATATATATATGTGTGTGTGTGTGTGTGTGTGTGTGTGTGTGTAGGTGTGTGACGATAAAAACGCCCATGAAACACTATTAGAATGTTGCAACTATATATTTCGAGCACTTCCTTCTGTGCTTGAAATATATGGTTGCCACGTTCTAATGGTGTTTTATGGGCCTTTTTATCTTCACATTATACTGTGGTATGACAGTAAAAGACATTCACGTATATATATATATATATATATATATATATATATATATATATATATATATATATATATATATATATATATATATATATATATTGTAGAAAACCACATGAAAAGGTGAAAATCAAAGACCAGGTACCAAGCGCTTTCGTGTATTGCGTACACTTCTTCGGGGTACAAAGTAAAATAGATAGATAGAGACATAAGAAAGAAAACTTCACAAAACAAAGATCAAAGCCATTAACAAGCAAAACATCAATAAAGTATGTAATCACTAGTTTGAAGAAAACAAATTGTCACTACCAAACAATAAGTAAAAATACTTTAAAAGTGCTTAAGAACTGAAACTGCAGTTAGAACAGGCTGTTGCTAAGAGGTAACGTTGTACTTCCTTACAATTTTATGAACAAGGTAACTAATTTATCTAATTTAAAAAGTCCTGAACTAAGATTCATAAGTTGATTGTTAAAATGCTTAATAAAGGCAGATTCAGGTATATTTCTCTTAACAGTGTGGTTACAAAAAAATGATCTCATATGAATTTTTCCAGTCTATACAATGGCTAAAATCATTCATATGTACAAATAAAGCACTTGTCAATTGACCTTCTTGGAGTGTGTGTATGTATTTATGTATGTACGTAGTACAATTAATTTAGTTTATGCACGAATATATTCATGAATACAGTTCTTGAAGTGCACGTATGTAGTTATGTGTGAATGTATGGTCAAATAACTCAGTTTATGCATGAAAATATTCATGCATATGTATGAATGTATGGTCAAATAACTCAGTTTATGCATGAAAATATTCATGCATATAGTTTTGAAGTGTTTTGTATTCATGTATGTATATATGTATGTATGTTGTACAGTGAATTAAGTTTATGCCCCAAAATCTTCATGCATACAGTTCTTGAAGTGCGTATATGTATTCATGTATATGTATGCATGTATAATGAATTAAATTTATGCATGAAAATCCGGGTGGATCTTCCTTGTCCGCCCCGGGTGGTGGCGGGGCAGGTAGGGGATCAGAAGGGTAGGGGAGACATGACACAGCCACCCTCCTGCAAACCGGTTTGTCTGCCCCGGTGTAGGTAGGGGAACGGGAGGGCACGGAAGACCTCCACCCTCCTCCTTCAAGCCTGTTTGTCCGCCCCGGGTCGTGGGGTCGTTGGTAGGGGATCGGGAGGGTAGGGGAGACAGCAGCACCGGGTTCCAGCGCTTGTAGCGTGCACCAACAAGCTTGTGATGATGTGTAATAATAATAATAATACACAATAATAATAATAATGACGAAGGCAAAGAGATCATTCTTTGTTTTCATGTATCAAGTTGTGTATGTATGTATGTATGCATGCATATATATATATATATATATATATATATATATATATATATATATATATATATATATACATATATATATATATATATATATATATAAATTTCTGACTCACGTCGGGGATCGAACCCAGGTCTCTCAGGTGGTGCAAGGGCGTTACCCACTGGGCCATACAAGTAACGCCCTTGCTTTCCACCTGAGACCTGGGTTCGATCCCGACGTGAGTCAGAAATTTATTTCTGTTCCACACGTGATTGTGTGTTGATGATTTCTATCTTATTCACTCAGAAGGGATAATTCAATGAAATGTTGTCCATTGGGTCATTGCTGAGTCGGGAAGTTGGGGAAAACTCGCTGGTATGCAAGCAGTTAGCTTGCCCAGGTAATTCCTTGGGTGCAGTTGCTCTCAGGTTCCGACTTCTTTAGACTTGTATGGCCCAGTGGGTAACGCCCTTTGCTTTCCACCTGAGACCTGGGTTCGATCCGACGTGAGTCAGAAATTTATTTCTGTTCCACACGTGATTGTGTGTGTTGATGATTTCTATATATATATATATAGTTACATATATATATATATATATATATATATATATATATATATATATATATATATATATATATATATATATATATAATCCCTACAATGCCGTAAGTGGTGCAAAGTCTCTGTGAAATAATGTTACCTAATCTTTCCTGAGCTTTCACTTCCACAAATCTCCACCTATATATGGTCTTCAGTATTCACTTCTCATTCAGATAGGTCCAGGTTTTCCAACTGTTCCGATGCAAGCAGGAACCCAGCTGACACTATCTCGCAGTCTCTCCCCGAGGTGGTGCGAAGGACATGTCCAGACCATTTTCATCTCCCCTTACAATTATCTCCTTCCATGTGTACATACTTTGTAATTTCCCGTATGGTATTATTTTCCACTCAATCCTGCCTTATGACTCCTAATATTCATCTCAGAGCTTCATTCAGTCTGCATAACAGGACAGACCGGACTAAACTAATAGTGTGATCTTACTTTCGTATGCAGTGTCAGTCTGTTTTGGCTTCCAAATCTTACCCAGCCTGCCAATGTTAGACTGTCCTTCTCAGCCTTCCACTGAAGTCCAGCTCGAGAAAAACCGCACGAAGATGTCATTGTTCATGTTAATCTCTGCTCTGTTAATTGTTAATTCATAGCTGTATGCATACAGCATACATTGTCTTTTAATTATTTTTTTTTTTAGATTTATCTAGAATCCCTCATCTTTCCGGGTATATGATACATTCTTTTTAACAAAACATCATGTGATGTTTCATGTTTGCAATATTCTCTTTTTAACAAAAATTGTAAATCATGTGATGTTTCATGTTTGCAATATTATCTGGGTGTTTTTAAGAATATCAGGTGTCTGTCATTACTTCAGTCTGTGCCTCATTTTCCACCTCCAGTCATTTTTTCAGTTATAAAATCCACCAGAAGGGGAAATAATAAATGTGGTATTATATATCCTTGTAATATCCATTATTTGCCGCAAATTCACTTGATAAATCTCCTTAAATATTAAATTGGATCTGTTTCTTTCATGGAGTGTCAGTTAGAGTTATATATTCAATGGTAATATCATAGTGATGGTCAATATTTGTCAGAAAATTATTTTTAACTTCCATGCACTATTGCACAATGTCTAAACACACACACATATACAGTATATATGTGTGTATATATTTAATTATAAATGTGTTCACTCAATTCAGTTGGGGGTGAGGGGGCCGGGGAGAGGGTAAAATCATAGTCAGGGGTACAGTGGTTCCTGTTATGATACCAGGCATATGCAGTTGCATATCTAGTTCCTCTCCTTTATTTCTTCAGTAACTGAATAAACCTATTGTTTCAGTGGTCTGCAGTTTGAATCCCCGAGGAAGGAGGATATATATATATGTATATGTATATATATATATATATATATATATATATATATATATATATATATATATATATATATATATTATATATATGGTGAGTGTGTGTTTCGTGCATTTTGTAAATACATACCTCTCGGCGTATGAATGTTTCCTGTTAAAGTAATATCGAAACCTAACACAAGAATTTCCTCTACCGTTTTGTAAGAAATTACCTCACGTCTTGTCTTTTTCTTGGAAGAAGTAATTGGCATTTCTTCGTAAAATTTCCTTCGTGTTCTTTCTTCCTCTTTTTTTTCCACAATTCGATGGAAATAGCGAAAATTGTCAGTCTCTCGCGGCAGTGTTTGTGTGTGTGTGTGTGTTGCAAGAGAGAGAGAGAGAGAGAGAGAGAGAGAGAGAGAAATTCTTCCAAGTTCTTCTTTTTTCTACAATACGATGGGAGTAGCGAAAATCGTCAGTCTCTCGCTGCAGTGTCTTTATGTTGCAAGAGAGAGAGAGAGAAAGAGAGAGGGACAGACATAAAGATTTCCCTCAACTTTTTCTACAATTCGATGGAAGTAGCGAAAATCGTCAGTCTCTCGCTGCAGTGTCTGTTTTGCAAGAGAGAGAGAGAGAGAGGAGAATTTCCAAAAAACGCATAATTGCACGCACCTTGCAACGGGTTGCGGTTTCAGCCACTCCCGAAACAAATGTGTGTCTTGGCTGGTAGCAGCGTGCAAAGCGGGAAACGACGGCGATTTGGAAGAAAAAGAAGGTTTTTTTTTTTAAGGTCACCGAAGACTTTATGGGTTGCTGGAAGCCCAAGGTGATCGAGTCTCATTCCTACGAAGATCCCAAGAAATAAGACAATAAGATTATCTGTTTTATGTGAGTAATCTTTCGAGCTGTTACGCTGTGGTGGTCATACGCGATAATGAAAATGATTGAATGTTTCAGGAAAATTTTTACGTTTTACTTTTTATAATTCTTGGTATTATCTGCTTCAGAGCTGTTCACTTATGCTGTAGATGGTGGTGGTAGCGGGGGGAGTGGGGGGGAAGTAAGGGATCAGCTGTATGAGCCTGATAACAGTATCATTCCGTATGATGCTACAAACTTGTTTTAATATACATATATATATATATATATATATATATATATATATATTATATATATGTATAAAACTATATATATATATGTATAAACATATATAATGTATATATATATATATATATATATATATATATATATATATATATATATATTATATATGTATATATATGATGTTAACAAAACCAGAAAACAGGATGATTTACGGCTGTGCTGAAAGGGTCTTGCCTTTAGAAATGTGAAAAAAAATGAGTGAAGTCTGCAACAGGCCTTAAGGCTCTATCATCAATGGTAACACGTCACGAATGCCTAATGAGGCACCAGAGTAAGCAAGTGAATGTGGCTTGCTTGTTTTGTTTATTTTTATTGTATTTTTTATTCCTTTTTAGGTATACGTTAGCTCTCTGCATGGCTTTCGAGGTTATCCATAGTGACCTTGCCCATCAACCCATACATGTAACACAATCTCAAACGAGAGGAAGCAGTTTGTGGTGGGTATGACGGAGAACGTGATTGGGGTCATCTCAGGTCCTTCGAGGCCCAGCTCTTTTTGCTCCTCCGGGAGCCATTTATTCCTTCGGGAAGGTGGTCCTCCTCCGACGGCGCACGTACCGACGAGTTCTCTCCCTTTCGAGGTCGCTTGCGGCCGAATTGCGGTTTGCTAAGGGTCGTGCCATTTTGGGAGTTTCTGTCGTTCGCACCTTCTCGATAAATTCAGGCGCCTCGTGACAGACAGACAGAGAGACGTGTACACGTACCATAAGTAAGATTTTTTTTTTTTTTTTTTTTTTTTTGAATAGACAGTCACAGACTGGAAATAATCTTGCTTATTTTCTGTTGAGAGATTTGATTCGGGAATTTCCTTGAGACAGACAGACAGACAATAAATAAAGGAACAAATAAAGAAATAAATAAAAATTTATAAATAAATAAATTAGTCTGACAGACAGATGATATATAAATAAATAAATGAATAAATAAGTAAATAAATGAAGGAATGCATAAATAAATGAATAAATGCATAATTTGATTAATTAATTGATAAGAATACGTACATCTTGAAGAATGATTTGAACAAGTGTTATGTATCGTCTCGTTCACCTCATTTTCGTGATACCAAAGCAATACTGTTAAATCAGTCATTATCCATTTTCCTCGCTTATGTTCCTTAATTGATCAGAACCTCTCTGCAGCAGTTAGTGACGACTGGGTCATTTGACTTGTCTCGTTTTGTTGGTTATCTGAAGCGTTGACGATATAGCTTCTTAACTGTTTTCCTTACTGCTGAGTAATGTTAGCTAATTCCATCGCAAACATTATTATTATTATTATTATTATTATTATTATTATTATTATTATTATTATTATTATTATTATTATTATTGGAGAAACAAATCCACAATTATGTATATGTACATATATTTAAAGATTACACTGTACAGATAGCTTTCGGGAATCTGTACAGTTTTACCTATAAATATGTACATACACATAACTGGATTTGTTTCTCATATTTAAGACTCATGCTATTATTATTATTATTATTATTATTATTATTATTATTATTATTATTATTATTATTATCGCTGTTTGTTAAGTCGTGAGTGTTAAAATTGATATGTAAAATTGAAATTTTACATAAACCCTATTGTATGTGCTTACTGTTGAGCTGAAATAAAGATGATGATGATGGTTATTATTATTATTATTATTATTATTATTATTATTATTATTATTTTCAAACCATTTATAGGCTGCAGCCTCCATAAAATAGCCTTTGGCAGTCCATAATTAATTAAGAATGAGATAACAATACTTACTTTCAATTAAAACTATGTTAGGAATACTTACTTTCCAAGAGAATAAGGTTAACGAAAATTATTACTTTCCAGTAGATTATAGATAACAATAATGATTAATTTCCAATAGGATAAGGATAACTATAATGATTACTCTCCAATGTAAACAAATTAATCGAGCGATCCCGCAAGGCGTGCATCCCATAATCTTAGACAGCCAGTCGGTAGGAGAGTGGTTTAGTTAATCTTTGCTATGTAATAATAATAATAATAATAATAATAATAATAATAATAATAATAAAAAACGTGAAATAAGTTCCATATTTTCTTCATTTTATCAACATTTTTACGTGTAAACAATTTGCACATTCCTGGTCTTAGCTAACAGCAGCTCCTGGTATCATCTGCAGAGTACCAGGTTGTTCTTAGGTTTTTTATCAATAATAATAATAATAATAATAATAATAATAATAATAATAATATACGTGATATCACCTCAAGGCCATATATGAATAAAGTATTGAGACACATTCAAGGCCGTCTGAAATATAAATAGGTAAAGACTGAAGTACTATTCTCAATAATAATAATAATAATAATAATAATAATAATAATTGTTTATAACCTTTCTAAAGTAATTATATCATAACCCGTCAGTGGAATCAGTCATTTATGTTTTTATAGACGCTGCAATGAACATGAGAAACGTTTTGCTCATTTTAATGATTGCAATTTGCGATTACGACGAAGACTTCAGATTCGGTTTTTCAGATTGTTTATCTTGCCGAAGAGCTAATCGCTGTTGTTGTTGTTATTGCTAAGTGCCGTCATTGTCAATCACTGCAGTGGGGTCCAATAGTCACTTGGTTGTTAAAGAATAGTTTTGTAATTGTTTTTTTTTTTTTATTTATTTCCTTTTTCTTGCTCTTCCACTATCAATTGTAGTCCGATCTGTCCCCGGTTTTTGTCTGGAAGTATTATCAAACTTTTTCTCTCTCTCTCTCTCTCTCTCTCTCTCTCTCTCTCTCAAATGTTTTTGCTCTTCCACTATCAATAGTAGTCAGATCTATTACCAGTTTTTGTCTGGAAATATTATCAAACCCCCCCCCTCTCTCTCTCTCTCTCTCTCTCTCTCAAATTGCTCTTCCAATATCAGTAGTAGTCAGATCTGTTACCGTTTTTGTCTGGAAATATTATCAAACATCTCTCTCTCTCTCTCTCTCTCTCTCTCTCTCTCTCTCAAATGTTTTTTGCTTTCTTCCACTATCAATAGTAGTTAGATCTGTCCCCAGCTTTTGCCTGGAAATACTATCAAACATCTCTCTCTCTCTCTCTCTCTCTCTCTCTCTCTCTCTCTCTCTCTCTCTCTCTCTCTCTCTCAGACAACGAATACCTTAACAGAAATGCCAAGAACAGGATTTTTCGTCACATACACCATAATAACAGCAATTACCATTTGCAATCTGTCAGTGTCGAAATTGCCATAAGTGCTTCGCTATTATGATACGCCTTGAGTGAAACGGGCCGGTAAAAGTCACTTTAAATATCACTGAAGCTTTTGTGTAAGCCTCCAACACCTGCCGTTTTTTAGTGAGGGTCTTAAAAGTGTGGCAGAAGGTTTTAGTGCAGATGTATGGGGAAGTGAAAGTCAGTGTGGTTATACTGGGTGCATATTAATTTCGGGCAAGGTTATTGGGTAGGTGAGGGTATTTGGTGGGTAAGAATAATGGTACTCTTCTATAAAGTTTGTTATTTTGAGTAATATAATAATAATCTCTGTTCCTTTATTACTCTTGTCTTTAAAACAGTAATAACAATGATAATAATAAAGGCTTTTTAGTCCTCTTATCAGTCTTGTTTTCAAAGCAATAATAATAATAATAATAATAATAATAATAATAATAATAATAATAATAATGATACAGGCTTTTCAGTTCCTCTTATTACTTTTTCGCTAAGGCAGTATACTTATAGGTTTTGGGTTAGCCAATCTGCCTAAAAAACGAAAATTTCCTGATTACAGTGTCTCACGGAAGAGAATTGTTTACACATTCAAAGGACTGACTCAGTGAGTAGTAAGATTTTTTATTTTTAGATGGTCAGTGGCATGAACGCCGTTCTAATGTGTCTTGCAAATCTTGGCCTTGTGAGGATAAACGCAAACTCAATCAGTTAATTTTTCTGCTTAGAAATATTTGGCATTTACTCAAAGTCGATTGCTGCTCAAGTGCGTCTCAAAAAAGCAGGCATTATGAGAGAGAGAGAGAGAGAGAGAGAGAGAGTCACTAGAGAAGAGAGTCAGAGAGAGAGAGAGAGAGAGAGAGAGAGAGCTGAAGTCACTGAAGAGAGAGAGAGAGTGAGAGAGAGAGAAAGTCACTTTGCGAAGAAAGAGAGAGCCAGAAGTCACTTTGCGAAGAGAGAGAGAGCTGTAAGTCACTTTGCGAAGAGAGAGAGAGCTAGAAATCACTTTGCGAAGAGAGAGAGAAAGAGAGAGAGAGAGAGCTAGAAGCCACTGCGAAGAGAGAGAGAGAGAGAGAGAGCTAAGTCACTTTGCGAAGAGATAGAGAGAGAGCTAGAAGCCACTTTGCGAAGAGAGAGAGAGAGAGAGAGAGAGGAAAAAGAAGAAGAAGAAGTGACTTTGCGAAGACAAGACCGAACGAAGAACGTCGGCGAATCGTACCCGAGAATCACGAAATCCGCCGCGTTCCGGGGTTCCTCCTTTCCCTGCCATTTATTGAACAATGTATCCGCGATATAATATGGCAATTATTCTTGTCTTTTGTGAGCAGAAAAACGAACCAATTCGCCTGACGATCGCTTCCAAAGAAACGACGGCGACCTTTGCCTTCGGAGGGCTGTGATTAGCCTCCTTGCAAGGTCACAAACGGTAGACTACTGAAATAGACTCCTGCAATTGCACGGGCGGTTCTCTCTCTCTCTCTGGAATGCATCACGATTCTGAAAACCGCTGATTGTTATTCTTACGCATTGTCTGCTCATCCAATATTTCATTGTTATGTGGGGAACACTTGACGTGGTGAGATTGATTTCAAGGTCGTCGCACATGGAAAGGGCTTCATTGTCGAGTCACGTGACTTTGAAGTCGAACAAAAAATTGACAGAAATTGGTAAAGTGAAACTGGATAGGTCTAAATAAAGCAATAGTGGACCCTGAATATATTGGGAAGTCGAAAAGTAAGAAATAAAAAAATAAAACAATAGGACTCGCTGTTAGCAGGTATCGTGGTTTGGTATTTTTTTTTTTTTTTCGATGTTAAGATATTTCCTTTATCAGGGGGTGACGCCGGGTAAGAGATAGGCAAAAATCACTGCCTCATTCACATTTAATGTGCGTGAGTGCGGATGAACCCACTGTGCAGAAAACTCCCTCAACTCTTGATTCTTACATGTACAAAGAAGGCTTATCAAAATGACATACTGCAAATTCAATCTATATCTTGCACGTTCGTATCCTCGATGTGAAGCCTCTTGTACAGAACCTCTTTTTACCCTCATAAATATATATATATATATATATATATATATATATATATATATATATATATATATATATATATATATAATATATATACTATATGTATATATATTTTGCAACACAAACTTGTTTTTAACGCATTTTGTTGTAACTATGAACAGAATTATGGGGATGGGATTACCAGTGGGGAATGAGGACCAACCCTTTTTCTGCGTGGAAAACGGAATAATATTGACGTTAGTACTCACTGACTGCTTCCATGTGTTTATAAATATGGCTTGTGTTATATGTAGTCTTTGGACGTCATTTTCTTCATAAAGGACTAAAGTGTTATCTGGTCATTCTTGGAGATTTTTTATATGTTTTAGCAATGAATAAAATGGTTGAATGTTACACCTTGAGATCTGTGATAGCTTACCCTCCTGCTTACGGTTGTTGATAAAAACATTAAAACCTCCTAATATATATATATATATATATATATATATATATATATATATATATATATATATATATATATATATATATATATATATATATATATATAATATCCTATCACAGCTTGTACTTTATCATAGACGGATGTTAACAAATACTAAGGTTTGTTACAAGTTTAAGTATTTCCTTTTTCACCTTTTTGATGTTTTACCAAGGCAAGGATATTTCTCTCTCTCTCTCAAAATTTTTTGCTCTTCTACTATCAAAAGTAGTCAGATCTGTCACCAGTTTTTGTCTGGAAATATTACCAAACCTCTCTCTCTCTCTCTCTCTCTCTCTCTCTCTCTCTCTCTCTCTCTCTCTCTCTCTCTCTCTCTCAAAATTTTTTGCTCTTCCATTATCAATAGCAGTCAGATCTGTCACCAGTTTTTGTCTGGAAATATTATCAAACCTCTCTCTCTCTCTCTCTCTCTCACTCTCTCTCTCTCTCTCTCTCTCTCTCTCTCTCTCTCTCTCTCTCTCTCTCTTCTGTCTCTCCTTCTTTTATCTCTTTCTCTCTGTCTCTCCCCCTCTCCCTATCTCTCTGCCTCTCCCCCTTCCCACCTGGCTCTTCCACCTGGCTCTCTCTCTCTCTCTCTCTCTCTCTCTCTCTCTCTCTCTCTCTCTCTCTCTCTCTCTCTCTCATATCCGGACTTGGGACCAGCTTGAGTGCGTGAAATGACATTTGTATATTCTCTCTTTTTTTTTTTTTAGCGACTCCACTCGGGTACATTACGACAGCCAAAGCCAGCACACGAAAGGTTACCCCGAAAAATGGCAGGACGATGATAATTTTTATTGTTGTCGTCATATGTAAACTGGCTAATAAAGTGGCTCGGATTTTACAGCAGCGGAGGGAAATAGTGAGCAAATTTGTGTATGCCAATCCAGCGTGCTGAATAATTAAAGTGCTTTCAGAATTTCGTGTCTGGGGGGAAAAAATGTAGCCGGTGAAGTCAGTATTTACCGGCGAATGAGTGAATTGCATTTACATACAATTCTGGGGAAAAAAAGAGCGAGGGTAGGCACATTTGTTACCGCTGCTCTCTCTCTCTCTCTCTCTCTCTCTCTCTCTCTCTCTCTCTCTTTTTCCTAAGTCCGTTGTGTGAGATTTACTTTGTTTCTTAGTAAAATCTCGTTGTGCTTGATCGATGCATTATTTACCATTCTCTCTCTCTCTCTCTCTCTCTCTCTCTCTCTCTCTCTCTCTTCTCTCTCTCTTTTCCTAAGTCCGTTGTGTGAGGCGACTTTGTTTAGTAAAATCTTGTTATGCTTGATCGGTGCATTATTTACCATTCTCTCTCTCTCTCTCTCTCTCTCTCTCTCTCTCTCTCTCTCTCTCTCTCTCTTCTCTCTAAGTCCGTTGTGTGAGGCGACTTTATTTAGTAAAATCTTGTGCTTGGATCGGTACATTATTTTACCATTCTCTCTCTCTCTCTCTCTCTCTCTCTCTCTCTCTCTCTCTCTCTCTCTCTCTCTCTCTCTCTCTCTCTCTCCCTCCCCGACCCCCGCCGTGGCACCACCTCCCATCTAAAAATCCCCCAAAACAAGGCACATTAGAGCACTCCATCCTCTCAGTAAAAAAATATCCCAATTAAAAAAAAAAAAACTGATTTCCCTCTCGAGATTGAGACGACCAATAAGAACTAGAAGTCGTTATTTTTAAGTGGTAGAGTTTACATCGCAGGTATAACAATAATCCCGACGTTAATTCGGCCGGTACGTGTCATTACTGGGTAATAACTGAATAGCTAATGAGTGGTTTTCGTTTCCTTTGGCTCTGCGGATGCGGACCAATCTCATTTTGATATCTTCTGACGCCGAAAAAAAAAAAAAACTGGGGCTGACCGTTTTTGTTTGTTTTCCAGCTTTTTTTTTTATCTTTTGTACCCATTTTGATGGAGCTCCTCTCTCTCTCTCTCTCTCTCTCTCTCTCTCTCTCTCTCTCTCTCTCTCTCTCTCAAAATGGTCCAGCTAATGCTCCATTGTTAGAAGTTTTTGTTTTTTTATTAGCGACATCATTTGGAAACTTGTTCGGAAGAAGTCTTCAAGTGTCAATGGCACGTGCGAGCTCGCGCGCGCGTGCACACACACATACACATACATTATATGCTCCGGCGTCCAAGAACATCTGTTTATTAATTGTCTATCGATAGATGGATAGATTGGTAGTTTTTTTTTTTTTAAGTTCTGGACGTTTCAGAACGTGGATAGATTGGTAGTTTTTTATAAGTTCTGGACGTTTCACAACATGCAAACCTCAATTCTCAGTAAAATGTCTGTTGATTTAGATTAAGCTGGCCTTATGCCAACGCAGGCTCTTGCTCTTGGGGGTTACAAAAGTATTCATAAAAATCTGCGCTGGCAAGGACACATTTGACCAATCAGAGTATCGGAATGGGGATTAACGATGACACAAGGGCTTCGTGAGTTACTTTCATGGTTTAACATTTCTGTGCCCCCTGCTAGCGGCTCACACGTAAGATGTAGGTCGTGATTTTTGTTTAATTAAAGGTTAACTTCAATAACAGACGTCCTGGTCATCCCGCTAAACGTATCGTAATGAAGTCAACAGTATCTTAAGTATCTTGATGAAGTCAGCAGTACTCTCTTTGTCAGGTGTGCTTGTATGCCAAGTTGGCCCTTCGGTGTTCGTCTGGAGTAGATTTGATTTTTTTTTTTTTTTTTTTCTCCGTCGTGGTGCCACCAGGATGGACATTGCTGGACACAATCACCTTATAATTCATTCACCTTCGTGAGCAGTACTTATCTGATTGAGTTGGTATTCTCTATTGTGCCGGCTTTTTCTATCCGTCCGCACTTTTTTCTGTCCTCACTTTTTCTGTCCGTCCTCAGATCTTAAAAACCACTGAGGCTAGAGGGCTGCAAATTGTTATGTTGATCATCCACCTTCCAGTCATCAAACATACCAAATCGCAGCCCTCTAGCCTCAGTAGTTTTTTTTTTTTTTTGGCAAAAGTTAGCCATAATCTTGCTTCTGGCAACGATAAAGGATAGGCCACCACCGGGCCGTGGTTAAAGTTTCGTGGGCCGCGGCTCATACAGCATTATACCGAGACCACCGGAAAGATAGATCTATTTTCAGGTGGCCTGATTATGGGCGCTGTAGCGGCTGTACAGAAACTCGGTTGCGCTAAAGAAACTTCGGCGCATATTTTACTTGTTTTTATTATCACTTTTACTATCCTGATTATCATACAATCGGTTCTTGCTTTCCTTGCGACCTTCGCAACTGCATTGTAGGATAATCTTTGTACGCTAGTTGTTCAGCTGCTCTTTCTGTCTCCCCATACATGGAGTACGGAATACCCTCTCTCATTGCAGCAGCCTGACGGGTACAATACAGATACGCGCACATACAACACGCACACACATCACTCAAAACAACAGGTGAAAAAATAACAATATTTACAGGTTTAGATCCTGACCGGTTTCGACATATTTCTAAGCTGTTGACGAAGGATTGATATATATGGGTATATAGTTGTAGAAATTCAGTTACATATGCTTGTTGACGTTACAACAAGCATACAAACCGTTACATGTATATATATAATAAATAAATAAATAAATAAATATATATATATATATATATATATAAACTATATATATTATATATAATATATTATATAAATATATATATATATATATATATATATATATATATATATATATATATATATATATATATATTTCAAATTCCTTCTTTTCAGAAATTCAAGAAATTCAATCCTGCAAGCACAGAAGCACATGTAATCTCATTCAGGTAACAAACCACTGTCTCTCTTAAAACTACGTACAAATTTTTCAAAGCAATCATCAGAGAAGTCTTTGGAAAGTAGCTATTAATTGTGGGTCTGCAAATAATCCCTACACGGAGGGACAAAGAGTGCGTGTTGGAGGGTACTTCCTTGGAGGGAGGGCCGCCGGAGGAATACATCCTTGGGCGGGGGAGAGGGTTAAATTTAGTTCCAGTGGATGCTCTGAAGACGATGCCGTGGGTGGGTGGGCGGGAGAGAGTGGGCATGGTTGCGAATGAGAAAGAAGATGGAGGCGCAGAAGCTATGGTTTTTGGTCTGGGCGATTTTCGTTGTAAAAAATTAGTCGATAGTTGGTGACATGGAACTACTTCGTAGTGGAAGGTTTGTTTCTTCTACCGTGTAGTGTAATATCTCTCTCTCTCTTTCTCTCTCTCTCTCTCTCTCTCTCTCTCTCTCTGTCCGTGAACCAGGAATGCACACGCCAAACATACATGAATGGAATCAAGGCCTCTCCTATTGGTATGGAATTGGTATCGAGTTAATATGGTACGACTGAAATGGAAGCTAGCAATTGTTTGGTAGGGAGGGGGGAGAGCTAAACTTGTCAATGGGGATGGTGGTGGGAGGGGCATGATAGATTAAACAAGGTCTGGAGTGCTGCTGGGAGTGGTAGGGTAGAGATAGTTCTTGTTGAGGGGAGGTATGAAAGGTGTGCTAGAGATGGATGGCGGCCGTGGTAATGGAACAGGTGCTCTCCTGTATTAATGGGAGTTGCAGGTGGCCCGTGGTGTCACGCTACCGTCAATTACCTTAACTTTTTAACGAACTGCTTTTCCATTTTATAGTTTTCTTCTTTATTTTTTTTTTTATTTTCAGCGTTTTTATAAACGCACGTGTATTCGTTTAAGCTTGCATTATTTTTTGCATTATATAATTTTCTTCGTTTTTTTTTTATTTTCAGCGTGTTTATAGATGCATGTACATTCGGCTAATATAATCTTTTCTTCTTTTTTTTTTATAGGCATTATATAATTTTTTGGCTTCTGTTTTTAATTTTCAGCGTGTTTATAGATGCGTGTACATCCGTCTAAGCTTGCACTTTTTTTGCGTTATATAATTCTCTTTTTTTTCAGCGTGTTTATAGATGCATGTATATTCGTCCAAGCTTGTTCTATTTTTCCATTTTATAGTTTTCTTCTATATTTTTTTATTTTCAGCATGTTTATAGATACACGTATATTCGTCTAAGCTTGCATTATTTTTCCATTATACAATTTTTCTTTTTTTTTTTTTTATTTTCAGCGTGTTTATAGATGCACGTACATTCGTCTAAGCTTGCACTATTTTTCTATTTTATAGTTTTCTTCTTTATTTGTTTTAATTTTCAGCATGTTTATTGATGCATGTACATTCGTCAAAGCTTGCACTATTTTTCCATTTTATAGTTTTCTTCTTAATTTTTTTTTTTCATTTTCGGCGTGTTTACAGATGCACGTACATTCGTCAAAGCTTGCACTATTTTTCCACTATATAATTTTCTTCTTTATTTTTTAAAAATTTTCAGCGCGTTCAAAGAAATACATGCATTCGTTTAGGTTTGCACTATGTATATTTATGTGTTCTTGCGTTTGTTCTTCTGTGATTAAAGAAACTTATGGGTCTGACCCCCTTTAGAATTCTTATGTTGCATATTATTGTTCTTTGGAATGTTAAGTTGTCTTTCGTGTGCAATCAGTTCGCGCAATTTCATGAAAGCCAATAACAGGGCAATTAACTCTCAATTTTGTACGGTACTGCAGTGTTCAGATTCTCAGTTTGTATATAATATTTATATGGATATATGTATATATACTTATATATACATATGAATATATACTTGCGTGCGCGCGCGTGTAGCAGAGCTCTTTTATGTCAAGTATTTATAAAAAGGCTAGGTCGTGTAAAGGATTTTTTTTTTTTATTTTGGTTCGCTGACTTTTATGTTGGAACCTTTTTGTCATTTGTAAAGAATTTTTGAGGACAGTTCTAGTAATGTATCAAAGGGCTTCCTGCCACAGCTTCCTACGAAAGTGAATGGGGAGTAATATATATATATGTGTGTGTGTTGTTGTGTGTGTGTATACAGTGTATATATATGTGTGTGTGTATATATATATATAATATATATATATATATATATATATATATATATATATATATATATATATATATATATATATATATATATATATATATATATATATATATATATATATATATATATATACTGTATATGGTTTGCAAAGCCACGCCTGCCATCTCTCATTCAACCATCATAATAAACCAGTAAAACTTAACATGAAAACATAAACCATGAAATATACACAATCCTTTTCAACTCACTCTCATAAGAAAATCATTCTTACAATTCAAAGTTCTATACTACACAGATATAGCCTTAAAACTTACTAAACTTAAAACCCTAATACAGACGTAAGAAATGCGCCGGAATTTCATCGGCGCAATTGAGTTTTCTGTACTTCGTATAATCAAATCCACCGAAAATAGATCTATCTTTCGGTGGTCTCGGTATAATGCTGTATGAGCCGTGGCCCATGAAACTTTATGCACGACCCGTTGGTGCCCTGTTCTATATCGTTGCCAGACGCACGACTGTGGGTAACTTTAACCTTAGATAAAATAAAAATTACTGAGACTAGAGGGCTGCAATTTGTTATGTTTGATGATTGGAGGGTGGATGATCAACATACCAATTTGCAGCCCTCTAGCCTCAGTAGTTTTTAAGATCTAAGGGCGGACAGAAACAGTGCGGACGGACGGACAAAGCCGTCACAATAGTTTTCTTTTACAGAACACTAAAAATCACAATTAGTATACATAACATTATACATATGTACTTGGGAAGATAAATCTTTTTATTCAGTCATTACAGCTGTCGCAAATAAAAAAGAAACATCCTTACAGATGCTTCCCCTTTGTAATCATTGTCTGCAAAGGTCTACCTGGATCTACCTGGACAGGTGTGGGCTCAGGTAAAGTGAAGCTGGCGAACGACTTACATGCAGCGATTCGAACAGACGAAGGAGGTCGACCCGGCCATCGTTGTTATGTTATGTTATTCCCAAGTTGCTCCGGATGCTTTTCCACCGGGTGTTCGTGACGAGTTCACATTGATCTTCGGGCTGTCGTATGAAGATGGTAATAATCTCTCAGTGGTCGTTCTCGCCCTTTTTTTTTTTATTTTCAGGTTTGTCATTCCTAATGTATTACTACTGCCGTCTCTTTGCCACCCTTCCCCTCTCCCCCTTCCCTTTGTTAGGCCACTACCCATCTTCCCTTCAACTCTCCCTACCTTCCTCCTTCCCTCCCCTCCCCATTCTCTTTTATTTTTCTGTCGCCCTGAGTGTTTATTCTTCTCTGTTTCCCTTTATCTCCTTCGACCTTCGTCCCCACAATTACCTTTTCGGCGTCTTTGATGCCCTCCCTCCCCCCTCCTGAGAAGGTGTCAGATTTTAATTAATTAATAATTTACCTCGACGAATTGCTGCGTCACTGTCGACGAGTACGGCACTTTTAAATCGCTCGGTCTAATGCCCTCCTTCCCTTTCCCTCCCCATCCCTAATCCCTTTCCCATCTGCCCCCTACCTCCAACACCCTTGAGGGACGAGATCACTCTGCCTTCAGGGTAAACTCACCACCCTCCCCCCATTGAGGGCACTGCAGCCCAGCACCCACAGTATTTCAATTGGACAGTCGTATTGGCGCGAAGGGGTAATGATTGTGACTCTTGGATGGTGACTCTGTGATTGTGACTCTTTGTTGTTTGGAGATTGTTATTAATTCCTTTCTTTAGTTGGCGTCGTTATGCGTTCTCTGGTGGGACGTGTCCTCTGGAAGCCTTTTCCAGTCTTATGCTTTGTTATTAATCTTCCAGTCTTCACCATCACTGTTGGTTAAGTTTGTCGTTTTCATCCTTATAAAAATGATTGTGATAATTAGATTTAAGCAACGAATGGTTTATTGTGATAATTAAATTTAAGCAACAAATGATTTGTACTTGAAGGGAGTTTTTGCAATGACTTGATTGAAAGCCTTACGAAGTCGTGAAGAGAAGTATTTTGTAAAAAGGTGATAGGAGTTACTGAATTGAGCATAGAGGTTTTGAGGTTAACAAACATAGGTCACTGGTCAATTTGAAGTCAGTTCATTTCCTCTGATTCTAAAGGAATCTTGGGAGGGTAGTACCTTGAGGAATGGTGATAGTTTCCATCCCAGTATTTTGGCTAGGACTACCTCCAAAAGTAACAAGTTTTGGTGGGTGAATTGCTTCCCTCTCCAAAGGCTGCCTTTTCACACTTAGAATCAAAGTATCATATGTCCTGCTAGACTCGGAAGACCAGAGGTCCTCTTTAGAGTTCCTGAGATCTGTGAGAAGAATTGGTAAAAAAATGGCCTTTAAATTGACTTGTTACCTTGGAGTTAGTCAGAGTCAAAAGTTTTGGGGTGAAAGCTATCACCAACCCCTAACTTCCTCCCCAAGGTTTCAAGAGATTCAGAGGAAAATATCTTTAAATTGATCTGTGACTGTACAAATTGGCCAGGGCAAGAAAATTAGGAGAAATAATTTATTAATGACCAAGGCATCTACCTGTCAAGTTTCATCAAAATAAAGAAAAATAAAATGAAAAACAGAATTTTGGTTTTTAAAGTGAGTTGTGACCATGAAAAGTAGGCAAGGTTAAACATTTTTGGATAATAATAATAATAATAATAATAATAATAATAATAATAATAATAATAATAATAATAATAATAATAATAATTTGAGCGTCATGGCAGAGTGGTTTAACCCATCGATTGACAGGTTAAGGAACATTGGGGCTGGTCAGTCGTTGGGTGGGTGACCTCTCTCCTCGGCGTTGATTCCTTGAGAAGGGATCTTTACCACAATTTCCTCAGTCTACTCAGCTGTAAATGAGTACCTATTCCTGATGGGGTAGGGTCCGGTAATGGGTTAAATAGCAAAAACTCAGCAGTGATGGAAAGAAATGAAAGATTAAACGACAACGACGTAAATGGTACCTCTGGCAACAGAGGAGCTTCGTCCGGTAGCCAGGTATATAGCCCTTATTTAATTACTGGAAATTAGTCTAGCTCCTGGTGATGACAAAAATAAAAAAAGTAATTACGTAAACACACACAACATATACTCTCTCACTCACACACATAATATGTAATATATATATATATATATATATATGTGTATATATATATATATATATATATATAATATATATATATATATATATATGTGTGTGTGTTTAATATATATATATAATATATATATATATATATATATATATATGTGTATATATATAATATATATATATATATATATATATATGTATATATATATATATGTATATATATATATATATATATATATATATGTATATATATATATATATGTATATATATCTTCTATACTATGTGTGTATGTGTATGTATGTGTGTGTGTGCGTATGGATGTGTGTGGTATATATATGTGTGTTTACGTAATTTTTATTTTTGTCATCATCAGGAGACAGACTAATTTCCAGCAATTAAATAAGGATAAAATGCTGTTTTTCTAAGAAAAGAACGTTAACTAATTTCCGACGACGCTCGGAATCGATACGAAACTATGATTTTTCGTGAGATGACGAATTCAGTGGCGAAATTGGTTCACCATACTAATAATAACATTTAATGTCGGTCACTTTTAATAACAGTCATTTATTTATCAGGTTGGTACTGGCGCAAATACTTCTGACAGTACTGATGCTGTTGTAATGCGTCTCGGTCAGTAATAATATAATAATAATAATAAATAATAATAATAATAATAATAATAATAATAATAATAATAATAATAATAATAAATAGAGGACTCTATTTTTTCTAATATAAACATTAATAGTAATTATATATATATTTATATTTATATATATAAATATATATATATATATATATATATATATATATATAAATATATATATATATATATATATATATATATATATATATATATATATATATATATATATGAATATATATATATATATATATATATATATATATATATATATATATATATATATATAGCTAGCCACAATTCCTCTTAACTACTCGAATTATAAAGCGCAAGCATTCTGAAGTTAAGAGGTAAAAAGTGACCAGTAGATTATACATACATATATACAGTATACAGTATATATATGCTGTACATATACATATATATATACGTATACATATATATATATATACATATATGTTTGTGTATAAATGTGTATATATGTGTATAAATATTTATGTACATAAAATGTATTTATATATTTAGTCATAGCATAAAACACGCGTAACATCCAACAGTGAGCAAGAACGTGAATCACGTTTTGAAAAGTCGTTTCATTTGCGGAGAGAAAAATATGAGTGGTCAGTTTATCTAGTTATTTTTTATTCACAGTCTAATAATCTTTGCCGGATTCCCCCGGAGCGAGTAAATAGATAAATGAAATACGGAATAAAAAAAAAATCAAGAGAGGAAAAAAAGGGTTAATTGAAAACGATGTGATCTTTCAGTTTTATAACCAAATCTGGGTTTTCTGGAACGACGAGAAATACGATATATTTATTTGTTTATTCAGTTTTTGACGAGTGATGAGAGTGTGGGCTACTGGAGTGAAGGGATGTTATATATATATATAATTATTAAAATGTTCGTGTGTTTGATTTATTATTATCTGCCTCACTCGTTGGTTTTAATGGGGGGTAATGGGGACCCTGGAAATAATATTTGGTTATTCAATAATAATATTACAGTGTTTCTCAGTCTGATTTAAATATTGTTGCGAGGGCTGCTGTGTTTAGTAAATTCTTATGCTTGATAGATGCATTTTCTCTCTCTCTCTCTCTCTCTCTCTAAGTCCATATGGCGAGGTGACTCTGTTTAGTAAATTCTTGTTTTATGCTTGATCGATGCATTATATTATTTGCCATATTCTCTCTCTCTCTCTCTCTCTCTCTCTCTCTCTCAGTTCATTGTGCCAAGTGACTTTGACTTTTTAGGAAATTCTTGTTGTATTTGATCGATGCCATACTCTCTCTTCATTGTGCCATCTCTTGTTTAGAAATTCTGTTGTATTTGATCTGCTCTCTCTCTCTCTCTCTCTCTCTCTCTCTCTCTCTCTCTCTCTCTCTCTCTCTCTCTTCATCCATGTCAGTGACTTTGACTTTGTTGAATTCTTGTTGCATTTGATCGATGCATTATACACCGTATTCTCTCTCTCTCTCTCTCTCTCTCTCTCTCTCTCTCTCTCTCTCTCTCTCTCTAAGTCCATCTGTTTAGGGAAACTTTTGTATTAAATTCTTGTTTATGTGATCATTCTCTCTGATATTCTCTCTCTCTCTCTCTCTCTCTCTCTCTCTCTCTCTCTCTCTCTCTCTCTCAGTTCATTGTGCCAAGTGACTTTAACTTTGTTTAGGAAATTCTCGTTGTATTTGATCGATGTATTATTTACCATTCTCTCTCTCTCTCTCTCTCTCTCTCTCTCTCTCTCTCTCTCTCTCTCTCTGTCTCAGTTCAAAGTGACTTTAACTTTGTTTGGAAATTCTCGTTGTATTTGATCGATGTATTATACCATTCTCTCTCTCTCTCTCTCTCTCTCTCTCTCTTTTTAAGTCTGTTGAAGCATATCAATTTAGATGCTTCCTGCGCTAATGCCTTAAGTCCAGAGGCGCACATGAATGCGAATCCGACTGTAGGCGGATTTATATATATCGTGTTTTACATTTTCAGTATTTGCGAATGTTTCGACAGAGCGAATGGAAGACCTTCGGAGCCTTTTAAAATGATTAGCTTTCGACGTTTTCAGTTTTTGCATCGTCGGGGATTTCTAGTAGGTGAGTCGCGCAACTGATATATATTTATTATTTCTGACGGTAGGTAGATATAGCAAAACCATTTGTTGCTGTCGTACGGATTGAAATCACTTTTTCTTGATGCCTTCTTGGTAGCGGAGAGAGAGAAAGAGGAGAGAGAGAGACTTGTGATCAAAAATCATGTAAGTATATAGAAACACAAACATATATATACACACTTGTATATATTGCTAAAGCCCTGGACTCTCACTATTTAAGTCAGAAATGTATTTCTGTGAAACACGTTCCCAGGAGTTCATTTCCACATATAGTTATATTTATGTATCTATATTTATATACATACTGTGTGTATATACATATGTATATATATATATATATATATATATATATATATATATATATATATATATATATTCATACACGCTTGTTTATGTATATATACATCAACAACATTTTCTTAAGAATCAAGTGAATCTATTTTTCATCATGTTACCACCAAAATATACAAATATTCTCATGCATTAAAAAAAAAAAAAGGTTAAATTTCATGCTTGCAGATATATCTTAATCTTGATGTGATGTTAACAAAAATGCCACCGATAAAGGGTTAAAATAAACTCCTAGCTTCTGCACTGTATATTGGTAGAGAAAACCTGCTCTGGGTGTTTAGGCTAACTTTTGGTCTCTACTAATTTATGAAATGATAGGCCTATTTTTATATTTTCTATTATCACCTTTCTCTTTCCCTATTATTATTATTATTATTATTATTATTATTATTATTATTATTGTTATCCCTTTTTAATTTACTGTATTTACCGTCCTCTTTTTTATTTTCTAGTATCACCTTTCTCTTTTTTTTATATTCTATTATCGCCATCCTCTTTTTATATCATCTATTATCACGTTTTTATTTTCTATTATCACTATCCTCTTTGTTTATTTTCTTTTATCACCTTCCTCTTTTGTTTATTTCCTAGAATCACCTTCCTCCTTCTTATATTTTTAGAATCACCTTCCTCTTTTTTATTTTTTTATTTTCTATTACCCCTCCCTCTTCTTTTATCATCACCTTCCTCTTTTTTTATTTTCTGTTGTCACCTTCCCCTTTTTTTTATATTTTTTAGAATAATCTTCCTCTTTTTTATTTTTATTTCTATTACTCTTCCCTCTTTTGTTCTATGATCAGCTTCCTCTTTTTTTTATTTTCTGTTACCACCTTCCTCTTCTATTACCACTTCCTCTTTTTTTTTTCCTAGTATCACCTTCCTCATTTTTTATTTTCTATCATCACCTTCCTCTTATTTTTATTATTTTCAGTTATCACCGTCCTCTTTTGTAATTACTTTCTGTTATTTTCTGTTATCACCTTCCTCTTTTTTTCATGATTTGCTATCCTCACCTTCCTCTTTTTTTTATTATTTTCAGTTATCACCTTCCCCTTTCTTAATTATTTTAATTTATTTTCTGTTATCGTCTTCCTCTATTTTTAATGATATTCTATTATCACCTTCCTCTTTTTGTAATTATTTTCTATTATTTTCTGTAATTATTTTCTATTATTTTCTGTTATCTTCCTCTTTTTTAATTATTTTCTATTATTTTCTGCTATCACCTTCCTCTTTTTTAATGATTTTCTATCGTCACCTTCCTCTTTTTTTTAATTATTTTCTGTTATTTTCTGTTTTCACCTTCCTCTTTTTGCAATTATTTTCCACCATCAACTTCCTCTTTTTATAATAATTTTCTCTTATCACCTTGCTCTCGATTCCTCTCCCGTGATAAATCTCAGCGGAGTCCTGTCGAGAGCGCTTCTGTTCGAATAAATTACAAATAAATTGCAGAGGGCAATAATGCATTTGCGCGGCCCTGCTGTATTGCAAATGCTGATGCATTTGTTGCACAGATGCTCCGGTGATTTTCAGTCCATTTCGCGTATGATGCAATCCAGTTGCATTTGCTGTATTATGCAACATTTGTCCTTTGCATGGCGTCGGTTGACGCTGGGTTGCAAAAAAGGGAAGAATCCATTTAGTTGAAAAACGAGCATTTTTTTAAATTTTTTCATTTTTATACTAGGTTGTAAGTGGTTGGTGTGATTATGGTATTATAGCACTTAAAATGTTTCTTTTTTTAATGTAACTCACACGGTTTTTTCAGGTGTGGATGTTGAATTACAGATACATGACACGGAATGTAATACGTTACTGCACATGAGATTACGTATTTAGATAGTTGTAATTACGTTGTATCCATTTGGAGTTCTAAGGCAATGGTTGGGTATGGTTCAGTGACGTAATTATTGAGGTGTTGCTTCCGAAGCTTGTATATAATTGTTACATTTTTAATTATATTAGTCGAGTGTACTTATGAGTTGCTTATCTTTCAATGAATGAATGAAAATCTCAACGCAGACTGTTCGTAGCATTTTAATTCAGTCTTAATGTTTGATGTTGGAAAAATTTTATGTTATATTGTGATGAATTTTAGAATTCTTAGAATTGTGTCTTTCTTTGTTGAATGTTGGAGACGTTTTAATATATTATTATTTATGAATGTTTTAAGAGCCAGGAAGCATTAGAGTCATCGTAGGAATTCTTAGTAAGAATTCCTACAATGTCCTAATGGACTGCATAGTTTTTTCTACCATATGTTAATGCGAAAACTGTCGAATTTATGTCGACCTTCTCCAAATGTTTTATGTATTTTCAAAATATGAAAAATGATATTTCTGGGATGCAGTTATCCGATGCCAAGTTTATTTTGATTTTATCGGGTATTTTGTTTAGGGTCAGTGTATGACTTTGCATTTTTACATTTTCAGTGTGTTGGCATTTTTGTCAAGTTTTTAGTTTCCTGTAAAAGAAAACTGTTGTGCCGGTCTTGTTTGTCCGTCCGCACTTTTTTCTGTCCGCACTTTTTCTGTCCGCCCCCAGGTCTTAAAAACTACCGAGGCTAAAGGCTGCAAGATGGTACGGTGAGCATCCACCCTCCAATCATCAAACACACCAAATTGCAGCCCTCCAGCCTCAGTAGTTTTTGGCCACATTTGAGGTAAATTTAGCCATAATCATGCTTCTGGCAGCGATATAGGATAGGCCACCACCCTGCCGTGGTTAAAGTTTCATGGGCCGCGAGACCACCGAAAGACAGATCTATTTTCGGTGGCCTTGATTATACGCTGTAGAGGCTGTACAGAAAAGTCGATGGCGCTGAAGAAACTTCAGCGCTTTTTTTACTTAATTATTTCTCTCTTTCAGTTAAAATTACATCTCTTGAAATTACCTATCATACGAAGAAAGCGACCCTGAAAACTTTTGTTGAAGTACAAATGAATTTTCCTATATTAATCAATTTATTTTTTTTTTTTCCTAACTTGCAATTCTCCGTTACCTTTGTTGCGTTGCATTCCGTCAATTATTTTGATGATATAGTTTGGTGTGTTATTTTATTTCGTTCCTCTATTGTTCATTTATTTTCATTTTCTTTTTCTGTGACCCTCCTCTATCTGTTATTCTTTTCATCCTCTTTATCACATTCTGCGTTGCATTATATTTCATCAGGTTTATATACGCACCATTATTTTGTTATGCCGTTTCGCTAATTATGGGAAATGTCATATTCTTTAAGTTTCATTTTCTCTCTCTCTCTCTCTCTCTCTCTCTCTCTCTCTCACAATCGTATTGATTTCATTACTTTTTTCATTCGTATTTTTATCCGAGCTTCCGCATTTCTCTCATTTATTTTCTTTGTTGTTCAATTCCTACCGCGACCCTCTGTGGGTTACCCTTGAATTCTTCCCGGAAGAAAAGGAAGGAAAAAGGTGGTTTCGTATTTAAATGATTTCCCCCTCGTAGAAAAAGTAAGTAATTTTTTTCCCATTTTCTTTTGATTATAGAAATACGGAAATGTTATTCATGGTGTCTTCATACTGGAAGAAGAATACTCTGGTTAATATTAGCGTTTTTATCGCTTCTTAGCTTTCTGTAAAAGAAAACTATTGTGCCGGCTTTGTCTGTCTGTCCGTCCGCCCTCAGATCTTAAAAACTACCGAGGCTAGAGGGCTGCAAATTGCTATGTTGATCATCCACCCTCCAATCATCAAACATACCAACTTGCAGCCGTCTAGCCTTAGTAGTCTTTGTTTTATTTAAGGTTAAATTTAGCCATGATTGTACTTTTGGCACCGCTATAGGTACAAACAACACAGTTCACCACCGGACTGTGGCTGAGTTTCATGGGCCGCTGCTAAGAGTTGCGAGGGTCGTGGGTGAAAGTTTCTAAAGCATTGTACGCTGTACAGGAAACTCGATTGCGCCAAAGTTCAGCGCATTTTCACTTTTTTTTTCATCGGTTTCATTATCATTCGTATCTGCATAATCCAAAATAGTTTATCAGCCACTGTATAATGTAAATATTAAACTATGGTGCGCTTCACAGTTTTTAGTGCAAATTTTGTAGCTGAGTAGGGCTTAATTGCCATGCATTTTTTTTTTTTTTATTTTACTTTTTTGTGGGGGCGGTGGGGGGAGGGGGGAGCTCGTGTATTGCAGTACTAATTTTTCCACACATTTCCTCATTGAATAGAGGGGAAAGGGGTTAGGTTGGGTCAGACATTGTCGTAGGATGTTTTTTGGGCGTGTCCGCATGTAGTCTCTCTCTCTCTCTCTCTCTCTCTCTCTCTCTCTCTCTCTTCGATATACCGTTTTCCATGTTGTAAATTGAGGAGAATGTGTCGGTAACACGTCTTGGTGCAGTTATTCAGGATTCGAATTTCGTATCTATTATTATTATTATTATTATTATTATTATTATTATTATTATTATTATTATTATTATTATTATTCAGAAGATGAAGCTATTCACTTGGAACAAGCTTGCAGAGGCCATATGAAATTCAAGCCTCCAAAGAATATGGTATTCATTTGAAAGGACAGGAGGTTGAAAAATGCTGAATTCATTGTCTTTCAAATGTAGAATTTTAATAGATACACGTGGTAGGTGTTCATGAATGCAGGATGTCAGAAAAAATCTATTTAAGAAGACCCGGCAAGTATTTTTTAAGTAAGCTAATGGAAATGCTTTGTTATTTTTTTTTTCTCCCATACGTTAATGTGACAGCGCTGTTGAATTTTCAATAGTCATCATGGCATGCTTTATATACGTTTTATTTTTTTTTCATTGTTGTTTTGACATGTTGTACCGTTTTAAAATCGAGTTGCACCTATCAATATTAATTGAATTAAAGTGAATTGAATATAGAATTTAGTCCAAAGGCCAAGCACTGGGACCTATGAGGTCATTCAGCGCTGAAACAGAATGACAATAAAAGTTTTTGAAAGGTGTGACAGGAGGAAAACCTCGCAGGTGCCCTATGAATCAGTTGTAAGGAGAGGGTGGAAAGTAAGATGGAAGAACGAGAATATGAAAGGAGGTACAGTAAAAGGAACGAACGGGGTTGCAGCTAGGGGCCGAAGGCACGCTGCAAAGAACGCTAAGTAATGCCTACAGTGCACCGCATGAGGTGTACTGACGGCACTACCTCCTACGGGGATTATCAATATTGATGTATATTTGTGAAATATCGAAAATGACATTTAATGATGTAGGATGTTAGAAAATGTTATTTTGAATTACTTTTAAATGAAGAATGTTAAAATTTGTTTGAGATTTGCGTTCATGCATGCAGAATGTCAGAAGCATCCATTTAAGAAGACCCGGTAAGTATTCTTTCAGTAAGCTAATGGGGATGCATTATTTTTTTTTTTTACTGCCAAACGTTAATGTGACAACGCTGTTGAATATGCACCTGGAATCATCACCGCATGTTTTATGTATTTGGGAAATATCGAAAACTCTCTCTTTTGGAATTGGTGTTGCCTGATTCAGAATTCAATTTTGATTTCATCGTTTTGTTATTGTCTCGCTCAGTTTACGGTTTTAATTTTTTTTTTTTTTTTTACCTTTTTGTTTTGATGTGTTCATAATCGCATTGCGCTCATCAATATTAATACACCTGGGTTGACGTGCAATGATAATGCAATAAATTACATTGTAATATATTTGGATACGTTTGGCTGGGACGCAGACGCATTTTTGAAATATATCCGCGATAAGTAATATTACGCGTAATATATTTCGAAATATTTAGTTATAACATAAATGAATTATCACACCTTTGATTCTTTTTTTTTTTAGCTGAAATTCTCCGTTATTTCAATTACGCTTCATTTTGTCCCATTTATCAAATGTAGCGCTCTTCTTTGTATTGTCACGATTTTATCTTATTTTCTTTACCACTCCCTCCCTAATTTATCCATAATTCATTTTTTCCTCTATACCCTTCCTTGATGATATTTAATTATTTTAGCGTGTTCTGCATTTCATTTCTTCGCATTTCATGTCATTATTTTGTTATTCTAGTTTGCCAGTTTTGCTGTTTTATTATATTTTGGGGGTTTCTTATTGTTTTTTTTTGTTTCGTGTTTTCTTTGCATTCCTTTACATTACTGAAAATTGCTGGTGATTATGGTTAAGTATTATTTTTATAGTTGTCCTTATTTGTGATTATTATTATTATTATTATTATTTTATTATTATTATTATTATTACTGACGATGCAATTTTTACAATGCTCCTTTTGTTATTGTATTTGTTATTAATGCTGATTTTGGTCTGATGATGATGATGATGATGATTATGTGTTATTATTATTATTATTATTATTATTATTATTATTATTAGGTTTAGAGTGCAAAGTGAGGTCACGAATTACTCACGGAGTCAAGGTAGCGCCAAGTCCCCACCCTTCCCCCTTCCCCCCCATCCCCTCCCCTCCCCTCTCCCCCTCCCCTCCTCCCCTCCCCTCCCCCTGGACCGGGCTAAGTCATCGTTCAAGGTTACGTTAGGTAAAGGTAAGCCTGGTTAGGTTATAATTCCTCTGAAATGCCTACTAGGCCTGCAGTAGCTATGACCCCCTATCCTGCATTCGCTCCCATTATTATTATTATTATTATTATTATTATTATTATTATTATTATTATTATTATTATTATTATTATTGCTGTTGTTATTGTTGTTATTGCTGTCATTATCTTGGTTGTTGCTATTGATATGACGACAATTATAACAAACATTTATTATCGTCACCGATGTATTATTATTATTATTATTATTATTATTATTATTATTATTATTATTGTTGTTGTTCTTCTTCTTCTTCTTCCTATTATTATTTTTGCTGTTGCAATTGTTGTGACGATAATTATAACCTTCAATATTATCGTCACCGTTGTATTATTATTATTATTATTATTATTATTATTATTATTATTGTTGTTGTTGTTGTTGTTGTTGTTGTTGTTGTTGTTGTTGTTGTTGCTGCTGCTGCTGCTATTGATATGACGACAATCATAATCGTCGTCGCAGTTGTTTTTATTATTATTATTATTATTATTATTATTATTATTATTATTATTATTAATGCTGTTGTTGCCACTGATGTGTTGACAATTATAACAATCATTATTACCATCGCCGTTGTCTTATTATTATTATTATTATTATTATTATTATTATTATTATTATTATTGCTGCTGCTGTTGCTTTTCCAATTGTTGCTACTGATATGAAGACAATTGCAACCATCATCATTATCATCATAACCGTTCTCCCCCCCCTTTTTTTTGCCGATTATGAAAACGAGTCAATCCGAAAATTCATTATTAACGAGAAGGGCGACTCTCAATCAGATTATTTATGCTTCATTTTGATAGATTAATATCGGCGTTGGCCGTGATGGAGCTGGCCTGCTTCAGTGGATGGACCTGAATGATTAATAATCGAACTCTGACGTCACCGGAACTGGGTCACTGATGAGACTCTGTTATTGTTGTTTTCTAGAAAAAAAATTAAAATTAAAAGGTGCGTGTTGGATGCACGATGTTGCTCAAAAAGTAGAAAGGTTTTCTGTAAAAAAATTAAAAAGGTCCGTATTGGATGCACAGTATTGCTTTAAAAAATAAAGCGGTTTTCTGAAAAAAAAAAATGAAAATTAAAGGTGCGTTTTGGATGCACAATATTGCTTAAAAAAATGTTTTTTAAAAAATTGTAGAAATAAAAAGGTGTGTATTGGATGCATAATATTGATTAAAAAAAATCAAAAGGTTTTCTAAACAAAAACGTAAAAGGTGCGTATTGGATGCACAATATTGATTTAAAAAATCAAAAAGGTTTTCTAAACAAAAACGTAAAAATAGTAAAGAAATAAAAAGGTGCTTATTGGATGCATAATATTGCTTAAAAAATTAAAAAGGTTTTCTAAGAAAAATAAAAGTAAAATGAAAAAGTTTTCTAAAAAAGATAAAAATAAAAAGATGCGTATTGGATGCACAATATTGATTAAAAAAATAAAAAGGTTTTCTTAAAAAAACTAAAATAAAAATGTTTTCTAAAAAAAATAAAAATAAAAAGGTGCGAATTGGATGCACAATATCGCTTAGAAAAATGAAAAGGTTTTCTTAAAAAAATTAAATAAAAAGGTTTCTAAAAAATAAAAATAAAAAGGTGCGTATTGGATGCACAATATTGCTTAAAAAATAAGAAGGTGCATAGTGGATGCACACTGTTATTGTGTGACGGATGCTGTGATTGTGATTTTCGTGAGAAAATTGTTGTTTTTTTTATAGGAGGAAAATTTTGCATATTGCATGCACAGATATGTAACGAATGTTGAGATTGTAATTTTTATGAGGAAATGGTTGTTTTTTTAAGGAAAAATAAAAAGGTTCATAATGTTATTGTGTGACGGATGTTGTGATTGTTATTTTTATGAGAAAATTGTTGTTTTTAAAACACAAGGGAAGAAAAATGGTGCATAATGGATGCACAGTGTTATTACGTGACGAATGTTGTGATCGTGAGTTTTATGAAACAATTGTTTTTTAAATGTGCTTAATGGATGCAGTGTTGCTGTGTGACGAATGTTGTGACTGTTATTTTTATGAGAAATATGATTGTTTTGTAAAAAGAGGAAGAACAACGGTGCATAATGGATGCAGTGTTATTGTGTGACGGACGTTGTGATTGTGAGTTTCATGAGAAAATTGTTGTTTTCATTAAACGTGCTTAATGGATGCACAGTGTTATTATGTGACGGATGATGTGATTGCGAGTTTCATGAGAAATATGATTGTTTTCTAAAAAAAAAAAAAAGAAGAACAATGGTGCATAATGGATGCAAAGTGTTATTATGTGGCGGATGTTGTGATTGTTATTTTTATTAGAAAAATGGTTATAAAAATAAAAAAGGAAGAAAAAAGTGCATAGTTGATACAATGTAATGTGATTGTTATGATTGTTATTTTTTTTATTTTTATAACAAAAGTAGACAACTGGTACTGGATGTTATTTGACAGCTGCTTCGTTGGTTATTTAAAAGTTAGGTAATGGT
>NC_089745.1:8213417-8220917 GCF_040412425.1 Macrobrachium rosenbergii | reverse complement strand
CATTTGAAGTGTAATGGCGTATGATTAGTAGCTTCCTGGTGTAATAAATGGTGATGCGGTGGTCTGGTTAATGGTGACTCACGTGTTGGTATTAGAGATAGTCCCGCTTGTTATGACGATCACTGGGTGATTAAGCTGGCAGTTGGCTGTATCGTAAATGAGACGTCTGTGAAGAAATGATTTATAATATTGTGCCGTAAAAGTGACTTGATGTTTGTGCTTTAAAATTAACGATGGGATGTGTTGTGATGTTTCGTATGAGCATCGTGCTGAAGATTCGTAATTTTTTTTATTGTACGCATGAAGTGATTAGGCACTAATCTCATATTAACCTGTAATGGCTTTCTCTTTAATAGTTATTGACCGATGCTATATGCAAAGTTAACGTTACCAAATTTGTACCGGCGAATTGTCAAGGCTGATATTAACATTTTCCCGTCACTGTACCTTCTCCCTGTGTACTTACATTTTCCCGTCACTATATCTTCTCCCTGTGTATTTACATTTTCCCGTCACTGTAACTTCTCCCTGTGTACTTACATTTTCCCGTCACTATATCTTCTCCCTGTGAATTTACATTTTCCCGTCACTATATCTTCTCCCTATGTATTTACAGTTTCCAGTCTCTATATCTTCTCCCTGTATATTTATATTTTCCCATCACTACATCTCCCTGTGTATTTACATTTTCCCATCACTATATCTCCTCCCTGTGTATTTACATTTTCCCATCATTACGTCTTCTTGTGTATTTACATTTTTCCGTCACTATATCTCCTCCCTGTGTATATACATTTTCCCATCACTATATCTTCTCCCTGTGTGCTTATATTTTCCCGTCACTATATCTCCTCCCTGTGTATTTACATTTTCCCGTCACTATATCTTCTCCCTGTGAATTTAAATTTTCCCGCCACTACATCTCCCTGTGTATTTACATTTTCCCGTCACTTTACCTTCTCCTGTGGATTTAATTTTCCCGTCACTACATCTTCCTGTGTATTTACATCTTACATCTTCCTATGTATTTAGTTTTTCCAGTCACTTCTTCCTGTGTATTTATCTTCACTACATCTTCCTGTGTATTTACATTTTCCCGTCACTACATCTTCCTGTGTATTTACATTTTCCCGTCACTACATCTTCCTGTGTATTTACATTTTCCCGTCACTACATCTTCCTGTGTATTTACATTTTCCCGTGACTGTACCTTCTCCCTGTATATTCACTCTTCCCAAAGTCGTAATCAACCGTTAAAGCTTCCTGTAGTTCGTATAGATCTGGTATCAAACGAGAATAACGTTTAGAAGCGTGAAGGTAAATTAATCACATTTTCTCCCTGTAGGGGTTAGTACCGTCAGTTGCACCTCATGCGGTGCACTGTAGGCATTAGTTAAGGTTCTTTGCAGCGTGCCCTGGGCCCCCATCTGCAACCCCTTTTCGTTCCTCTTGCTGTACCTCCGTTCATATTATCTTTCTTCCATCATACTTTCCATCCTCTCCTAACAGTTGATTCATAGTGCAACTGCGAGGTTTTCCTCCTGTTACACCTTTCAAACCTTTCACTGTCAATTTCCGTTACATCGCTGAATGACCTCATAGGTTCCAGTGCTTGGCCTTTGGCCTCAATTCTATATTCAATGCTTACTTCAAGAGTCTCAAAGTGTGTTTCAAACTCTGGCGGTTAGTTAAAGGTGGAAATAATTTCGAGAGTTGGCCCAGTATCTAAATGATTATGAGCAGCGTGAAAAGGAAGTAATTTTCTATATATATTTCTTGCAGTCTACAGATCTGTTTTGGCTGCTCGGGCCACACTGTGACCCATTCCCGTTCACTCAAGGTTCCTTAGGCCCGTTGCATATTTTTTGGCATTGACTGATTGGGTGACGACTCTGAACACTGATTCACTAAGCAAAACAGTATGTGGATGGGTAACCTCATCGTTGGTACATAAGTTCTTATGACCTTACTATAACTTGCAACAGACGTTAGGAGTCAGGTGGGCCACAGTGAGGCTTGAAAAGCTATGAGAGAGAGAGAGAGAGTGTGGACTGGACCAAACAGCAAAAATACAGAAATGTTGGATGCAGTGAGATAGCTGCTATTTGGTAGCTAATCAATGGAGTCCTTTCGTACCCTTTGTTTTCCCCTGTTTACATTTGTTTTATATTTATTTCTCGCCGTTTTCATTCATTTCTATCATTTCTATCCCGTTCCCCCATTCCGTTGGGATGGCCAAATTGCTTCTATTATATCTGGTGGAAATATTTTCAGTTTTCGTTTTGTATGTGTGGACTTTTTTTTCTCTCTCTCTTCATTTGCTATGTTTCGTCGCAGCTTAAACATTTTATGTTATTTCTGGTTCCTCTGTTCCCGTTCCGTTGTGTTGGTTTTTGTTTTTTCTTGCCTTTTTCCAATTTCCAAATTGTGGTCTTGTTTCAGTTTTGAATGCTGTTAGAATTGCATTACACCAATCTCTCACTTTGCATTCGTCCTCCTCTCTCTCTCTCTCTCTCTCTCTCTCTCTCTCTCTCTCTCTCTCTCTCTCTCTCTCTCTCTCGTGTGTATATGTCATTTTTAACCCCCGTCCCTCTTCCTCTTTCTCGTGTTTCCTCCGCTCCTCCCTTTTTATTGTCTGCGCCATCCATTTCCATTTTCTTTTTATAGATACGCAATATCCACATATCACGATCTTGCCCTTTATTTCCCTCCGCGTGTGTCATTGTGTCCTCTGGGCTAGAGAGGAGAGAGAGAGAGAGAGAGAGAGAGAGAGAGACCACCTGACCCCTTGACACCTGTCAACCCCAATCAAGCGGCGTGCAACACAGCTTGCATTATATTTAACTCACTTTGGCTGGGTGCAGCGCGAGCTCATGTTGCACACGGGAATATGCAGCCAGGTATTTCATTATACCGGATATCGGTTCTTGGTTCCGACGCGATCGGCATGATTTAGGAAGCGCCGCCCGGGGTCCCGGGTGGTGGGAGGTAGGAGGCGGGGATGGGGGAGGGAGAGGGGAAGGAGCAGGGAGGTGGGTATGTTGAGGATGTTTGAATGTAAGGATATTAGCGGGAGGGGGTTTATTGGGGAGGGGGATGGGAATGATGGATACCTGTATATATATATATATATATATATATATATATATATATATATATATATATATATATATATATATATATATATATATATATATATATATATATGTATGTATAATCTCATGCTTAGGTCATAGGTACAGCAGGGAGTTTTTTTGACTACAGGAGCTTAGGAAAAGGGAATAAAAACAGTAATTGGTGGGATTAGGATACATAAAAAATAATGAAGGAAACAGGGATTATTTGTTGCTCACCTACATGACAAAAGAGATTATCATGGGCAGGCAAAATAAAGAACAGTTATAGTAGTCAAGCAGAAAGTGAAAGTGAAAAAGAAGGCAAAGGATAAAAATGAATGAGAGAAAGTGAACAAGACGTTTAGGGAGAATGAATAGTTATTCTACAGGACGGTAAAGGCAAAGAGAAAAGTTAATGAACTGATAAATCTTAGAATAAAAGATGCAAATTGAAAGATGCTGTCTACTGTGAAAGCAGTCTTGTGTCAATAGACTATTTTGAAGAATTGTTGGATGATAAGGACAGAACAGAGACAGAATTAAAGAATTTTTGGATGATAAGGGGCAGAAAGGTTAGTAACAGACCTTGATTGTGTCCGAACAATCATAGCGAGAAATGAATTTCTGTCACCAGAAATAAATTCCTCTAACTCTTCATCAGCCGGCCGGGAATCGAACTCCGGCCCAGCGGAGTCAACTCACTCAACGGGTTTGAATGGTGCATAAAGGTTGAGAAAGGTTGAGAATGTATGTGGAAATGACTGTTGAGGGCATAAAGGAGACAATTAAGAGGTTGTAGAAAGAAAAGACACCAGAAGATGCTGGAATAACAAGTGAGTTGGTGCGATATGGTGGTGATGATGGGAATGAGTGGCTGACCAGGTTTTGCCAGGTATGTCTTGATGAGGGAAAGGTTCCAAAGGAGTGGGAGGAATAATTATTGTGTTGTACAAAGATAGTGATGATAGAAGTAACTATAAGAATTCATATATATATATATATATATATATATATATATATATATATATATATATATATATGTTCAGTTTAAATTTGTTTCCCGTAAAAGGAGATGGTTCTAGATAAAGAAACTACACAATGTCCCATACTATTTTTCCCTTGTCATTCCTACTGCCATATGTTTATTTTAAATTTGATAAACATTCCTTGTAACTAGTAGAGATGGTTCTCTGACTCTCCGGTATCAAATTTATCCTTATACAATGTAACATTTATTCCTCTTATACACTTCTTTGGGACCTTTTCCTCATTCAACATTCCTAGCAAACAACATCACTACCTTACCTCAACATCCCACTTGTAATTTCATAAACTCCTGGTTTCTTTCCATTCTCCAAGCACTAAATTGTCATCCTTATATCTTCAGGAGTCACTTTCACGAGCACTTTCATCCTTACAGTAATCATTTCACTTACCATTCAGGTGACCTTTTCTGTAGTCCACTCATTCAACGTACTCACTCCATCGACACAGGACTGTAATAACTCCCATCACCTATTCATTTGCACCTGTTTTCTGAGATCCTTTTGCTCATTAACCTTCCTCTCTGCATTTATTTCGAGTAAACTTTCCCCTGGTTTCTTTTCCATTCTCTCTATTTTCTTTGTCATCCTTATATCTGAGTCACTTTCTCAACTCTTTCTCTCTCTCTCAGTACATACACACATACAAATATATATATATATATATATGCATTATATATATACATATATATATATATACACACATACAAAAACAAACACATCTATATGTATATATATATACATAATTATATATATACACACGCATATAAAGCCTCCCTATACACCCTCAAAATCCCGTCCCCTTGTCAACCTCCTGGACGTAACCCTCATTTTATTAGGGTGCAGGATTACTACATATATTCATAAACAGAGTTATAACCCCTAATTGCTAGGGGACTCTATTATAAAACATACTGTTGTATCACGAATTTGCTGGTTTTTGGAACTTGACTCCTGACCACCGCAACCCCTCTCCTCTCTCTCTCTCTCTCTCTCTCTCTCTCTCTCTCTCTCTCTCTCTCTCTCTCTCTCTCTCTCTCTCTCTAGCCAAGTCACAAGTCTCGGGTGTTTTATATTTCGGAGACTAATTATTTGTGTGGTTTGCGTTATTCCTGTCTGTTTATTGGGGTGGGATAGTTTAGCAAAAACAAAAAAAGGTAATTTAAAGCAAATGTTTGAAAATATAATAATATACGATTTTTATGAGTAATTTATATACCTCTATACCCATTTTTTTTAATTTTGTATGAAATAGAATATTATAGCATGTTTCTCTTTCTTAAATTATTTTCCTGTTAATAATAATAATAATAATAATAATAATAATAATAATAATAATATAATAATAATAATATACAAACATGTCAGCAATATCCAAATATTGTGATTGCTTGTAAAGTAGAAATATATTAAGCTGTTTTTGAAAGTAATGAAATTTTTGCTTCACGCAAAGTGAAAAGAAAAGTCAAAACGTTATGATTACCTTTCGCACACGCACATTTCTATATAATATATATATATATATATATATATATATATATATATATATATATATATATAGATATATATATATATATAGATATATATATATATATATATATATATAGAGAGAGAGAGAGAGAGAGAGAGAGAGAGAAGAGAGAGAGGTAAATGAATATTTAGCAAACTCAAAGAAATATCAATCTACCCTCCAGTCTATAAAACCAAGATATAGCATTTAGAGACATCTTTCTGTATATTTATATATATATATATATATATATATATATATATATATATATATATATATATATATATATATAGTATATATATATATATATATATATATATATATATATATATATATATATATATATATATATATATATATATATATATATATATATATATATATATATATATATATATAATATATATATATATATATATATATATATATATATATATATATATATATATATATATATATATTACATACACTACCCACGTGCGCTCGCTCAGTCATCATCAAGTAAAGCATGCGAAAGCCTGTTTGTTTTTGTACCATTACTCGCTATTTTGTCCAGCCTAATTCTCCCTTCTTCGTTATGGCCGTCAGATGATTCTGTTATGGGCTTATCCCGGGTCAATTACTGTTATTACGAAGGATTAAAGTCTCATATGCGTGAGGACAATATCGATTAATCCTGCTTCACGGAAAGGTGTCGATGAATTGTTCTTTTTGGACGCTGTCGGCGGTGGTAGTTCCTCTCTCTCTCTCTCTCTCTCTCTCTCTCTCTCTCTCTCTCTATATATATATATATATATATATATATATATATATATATACTGTGTGTGTATGTATATATATATATATATATAATATATATATATATATATATATATATATATATATATATATATATATATATATATATATATATATATATATATATTCTCAGTAGGTGGTAATGCCTCAGTGCACCTCTTGTGGTACACACTAGACATTACTAAAGGGTTTTTGCAGTTTCCCTTCGGCCCCTAGCTGTACCTCCTTCCTAGCCTTTTACGTTACCTCTATACCTGCTGCCTTTTTTTTTTTTTTTTTAATAATACTTTCCAACTTCTCTAACGATTTTTCTTAGTGCAAATATGGGGGTTTCTTCCAGTTCCTCCTTTAGATCCCTGTACTTCAGCTGTATTATTTATGGATTTATTTTTCAGCTAGCTGTCCATCCACTCCAACTCCATCTTTTCACTGTCTTGAGAGCTGAATGGCTGAAAGCACTCTAGTGCTTTGCTGCGCAGTCACAATTTCATTTTTAAGTCTTAAAGTGCATTATTTTTTTTTTTTTTGCCTGCCTCTGTTCCTGTCTGTCCAAACATATGGAATTAAAGAAAGAGAAAAATGGTGCAATCGGAATCTCATGAAGTTTCAATTAAAATTAAAGTTCTTGCTGTCTATCTTTGTATGTGGTCATGAATTATTATTATTATTATTATTATTATTATTATTATTATTATTATTATTATTATTATACGCTTTTATTTAGCTTGCTTTTGTGTTTGTTTGTTTGTCTGGGTCAAATCTTGTAATTCAACTTTCAGCCTTTTTTCTTTGTCCGATAGACTTGAAAATTTGCATGGTTACTCAATCCCGGTGACAATACAACTTTATATGACCAGTAGGTCAGCAGTGACCTCTAGTGACCCTACAGGGACCTCTCCCAGTATCTCAGGATTTGTATGAAACTCAACGGATTTTTCATACCTTCTTTGACTCGGTAGAATAAGTCAATAACTCTACGGATTTTTCAAAACTTCTTTGGACTCGACAGGATAACACATTTATTTTCGTTACC
>NC_089745.1:8198417-8208417 GCF_040412425.1 Macrobrachium rosenbergii | reverse complement strand
AAAGAGAAGGGTTTCGAGGGATAGGGAGGTAGGTAATTAATTACAAAACTATGGTAAGCCCAACGAGTCTAACCAGAGTAGTAGACTATAGGAAACTAACGTTACAAGTGGATACTTTTGCATTTTTTCATAAGTTCTGAATATTAGTTCCTCACTCTTGTTAAGAGAATAACGAATATAATTAGAGAATTTTTAATTTCTGGAAATTGCTGACGTCCCCATAGGGAGGCGCCCCCCGGTTGAGAACCATTGCTTTAGATGTTAAAAAATTGAAATTTCTTATAATAATATCGCATGAGTTAGCGCTGTAAATAATTTAGGTCATGAAATGTGTATTAGCAGTCTTGATTGTTTTGTGAAGTCTTACGTGAGTAACTCGCTTGAGATTTCGGTTTGTGTCAAGATGGTCAATATTCTTAAATGATCTTGAATTAGCTAGCATGGTATGCAAATAATTCAGCTCACGAAATGTATGACGGAATAGTCTTGCTTATTTATTAAAGACTTCATTATAACTTGCCTTCGATTGGTGTGTAATTAAAAAAACAAGTAAAAAATACGTCGAAGTTTCTTCGGTGCAGTCGAGTTTTCTGTACAGCCGCTACAGCGTATAATCAAGGCCACCAAAAATAGATCTATGCTGTATGAGCCGCTGCCCACGAAGCTTTAACCACGGCCCGTAGGTGGCCTGTCCTATATCGTTGCCAGAAGCATGATTATGGCTAACTTTAACCTTAAATAAAACAAAACCTACTGAGGCTAGAGGGCTGCAATTTGGTATGTTTGATGATTGGAGGGTGGTTGATCAACATACCAATTTGCAGTCCTTAGCCTCAGTAGTTTTTAAGATCTGAGGACACACAGAAAAGTGCGGACAGAAAAAAGTGCGGACAGACAGACAAAGCCGTCACAAAAGTTTTATTTTATAGAAAACTAAAAGAAATTAAATTCTTTAGAATGATAATGACTTTGACTTCGTCGCTCATGAATAATTCAGTATACGGATTGCATATTAGAGCAGTATAGACCGATTGCTGAATGCTTCATTAATAACTCGTTTTAGGTTGCTTTGCATTGTTAAAAAAAATCGAAGTTACTTTATATCCTTTGTCATCACTGATTATTTTCACGAAATGCATATTAGCAGGTTTTTCAATTGAAAGACCTAGGTTCGATCCTGATGTGAGTCAGATATTTACTTCTGTTCCACACGTGATTGGATTGCCTGTTGACTTATATATATATATATATATATATATATATATATATATATATATATATATATATATATATATATATATATATATATGTGTGTGTGTGTGTGCAGGCACATACATTATGTATTACTATTAACAGTAAGGTTCAACAGAATTTCAATACCGATGAATCTGCGAGAAAATATGTCACAAGAAACAAAATTGGTCATCATATTATATATATATATATATATATATATATATATATATATATATATATATATATATATATATATATATATATATATATATATATATAATATGTATGTGTGATCCTCTAGCATTATTATTAATGATGATAAGGTTCAACAGAAGAATTTCAGTATAGATAAAATTGCGGGAAAATGTTGTTTGTCATAAGCAACCAACTTGGGCCATCATTAGCTATTTTTACTTTATCTGAATATTCAAAAGAAATTTAAATGAATATTTCATAGAGGTATATTTCACTTGAGGACGGCAAAATACCTAACTTTTTATGGCATGGTCAGACTTGAAGCGCTCTGTTTATCAGACCTCCTGGAGAGCTATTGACTTTCCCAGTCCAAATACCAGAGTCCACTTTATGTACTGGCCTCTCCTACCGTCCACTGACACACGCTCACACAGCGCGCGCGCGCGCGCACACACACACACACACATGTAAATATGTAAATATATATGTGTGTGTGGTGCGTTTAACACACTCCCGTATTTCTGGATAATAAGGGCCTTCGTTTCCAGTAAGTCTTTCACGTTATCTGTCGAACCTTTTCTAGATCCTTCTCCCTTCCTTTCGTCGTGTATTCTTTCCGCATGACCAAACCATCTTAAAATTCTGTGATTCATCCTTTGCTTGCGCTAACTTTTTGGCCACTTCTATGTGTCACCTCCATTTCTCACCTTTCAGTTTTTTTTTTTTTTTTTTTTTTTTACAGAGCTTTTAGAGAGAATATCTGATGGTAATAGAATCCTACCCGTTTCCGTCGTATTATAATGTACACATTTTGATGATATACTGAAGACCCCCTTCTCTCTCTGTCTCTCTCTCTCTCTCTCTCTCTCTCTCTGCCACCTAGTAGTTATTTACTGGTCGGCATGAGCGCGGTGGGTTTTTATTTAGTAAGCGTTCTCATTCCATTCTGTCCTCGTGCGGTTTCGAACCCGGACATCACGCTAGTGAGGCGTGGCTGCCTGCGCATGCGTAGTGAGGCTGATGAGAGAAAGAGGGAGCGAGAAAGAAAACAAGTACAGTCAAACATTGACTGTTGAATCGTTAGTAAAATATCACTTGGGGAAACTCTTGTGAAAATAGTGAAGGCACAAAGAAAATGATAAGTTTGGCCATTAATATGATATTATCATTGATTTTGCTGATTAAGTAACAGAGAGGAAGGTAGGAGATGCGTTACGAAACTCTGATATTAATTATTCATTAAGCAACTGGTGCTTAGGTCGGCGTGGAATTATAGGAGTGCTATTTGGAACAGTGGAAGGATCAATATTACAGCAATGAGGAAGTATGAGGGAGGCAGTTAGACAGTCCCATACGTTATGAGGAGCTGTTTTAATGAGGACTAAAGATCTTGAAACTCTCACTCATACGGCGAGAGAGTAATGAAATCGCATCATGGGAATTCAAGCTAAGCGTTTTGGGAGAACAGTATGTTGCGGAGACGTCAATCAGAATAGTATAGAGTCTTGCTATATAGTAATAGCCCAAGGAAAAGCCAAGAAACTCGGAGCTGTATAGCGTCTTCGCCTCACAACCTCGCCTGATTTGCATATAAATTCAATTTACCTGTTCTGCCAATTGTAACAGAAATGCAAATCTGATTAGAACCATTATTGGGGCCGGGACATAGAGAGAGAGAGAGAGAGAGAGAGAGAGAGAGAGAGAGAGAGAGAGAGATATTAATTGGAATCATTGTGATCATTAGATTAGCGACGAAACGAACTCGGATGAACAATTCCAAACCTCCAGTGGTTGATATTGGCTTTCGGCTTTTATCACGGCCATCGAGCCGAAGTAGCAGTCTCAAGCAGTGTCGTATTGCCTGGGTTGTAATGCTTATTAAGGGGCCTTGTATTTACTTTCTCACGTCAAGTGGTCGTTTTTAGAATCTTCGTTGTTGCAGAGACCTGAGGCATTTTCCCGAGATGTGGCCGAGTGCCGGGACCTTTCCCTGAAAAAAGTGGGACGCCATATCTTAAAACCTAACCATAGAATTTTCTTGATAATTATCTCATCATGTTTCCCACACCTAACCTAACCCAACCAAACCTAACCTAACCTAGGGGCATTGGTAAAAAACCGGGCCTGGTGCATTACTGGCATACATCTCAGAGGAGGGCGAGCGGAAACGAGTGCAAGAGTGAATTTTCTTGTATTTGCTCTACTGTACAGATGATAAAATTCCATCAATGACTCTGAGCTGTTATATGACGACACCACAGACACTAGTCTTGTTTCCTTAATAGCAGAAAGATCACAAGCTTTCGTCATTCAGTGAATAAAGTAAGCGCAGAGCTTATCAATTTGTCCAATTTAGAATATTATCACCCTTGATCCTTATAACCATTTCTACATGATTATTCTGTTTTCGTTTTCCAGTTGTTTATTATATCCTTTGCTGGTACATTTATCACTCTTGACAACTCATGCTAATAAATGCGCACATTACAGATCACCCTGTTTAATTTATTATAATTTTTTTTCCTTTTTATCTGTACAAGTCACCTTCGGTTATCTTCCTTAAAAGTCAATGCTAATTCATACCTTCAGTTCAGGAGAGTATCCTTATTAGTCGTCAGTTCTATAATTTCTGAAAAGTTCCCTGTGTATATAATTCTTTCTTCTTCTCTTCCTTGAAGTCCAGAGTCCTCTGCAATTACTCAGATATCCGTGGAAGTCAACTATTGAAGTCAACTATTTCCAGTTTCTTCGTTAACACCCGTCACGCCCAGTCATGGCTCGCTTTGAATTCAGTAATTTTATGCTTGGTAGTATTCGCTGGAAACTTCTCTTCTCGGGTTCACTTCGAGATTTTGGCTCGTCAGCTGACAGAAGCCACTTCATATTCCACTGACGTCCTCTTCTTTTGTCCCACAAACTCTTAACATGGTATCTCAAGGGCACGTTTTCCTAAATTTTTTGTGGGCATCTTGCCGCCTGACTTTGTACCACGTATCAAATATCATTTTTATGTACAACCGGAGCTGGGTATGTTCGTTACTATGATGGCGCGCAAGCGAGAACTTAAATAACGTAATTTCTGCCACCAGCTTAGGCTAATTTGGTGCCCGAGCTCATGTGAGTAAATCGGTCAATTATTGGACTGTACTGTTTCTCAAATTTCCAGATTTTCCCCTATACTACAGTTGCAGTGTAATTTTGTCTGTATGTTATTCTTATTGCACCAAACTGTGGCCTTCTTAGTCTTAAAACCCCAGTTTTTTAATTCCACCTTTGTCACACACAACAAGAAAAAGCGATGTTCAAGACTAACTCATTTATTCCTGCCTTGTATAACCATTGATCTAGGACAGAATACCCATTTCTAAACAGTTTTTGCTATTTATAACAGGCATAATGGTAAGAATACCGTTATTTCAAAATCCAAGAGCTGTGGAGGTTTTAGTCGATGATAAAATTTTTTTAATGATTTTTTCCTTTTATTGAGGAGGATTTTAGTAGACCCTGTAAAAGTCACGTCAGAATACGTGAGAATTTATCATGTAATCAAATGGACTTGTTCACACCATCACGTCACCACGAAGCACACGGCATCCACCGTCACATCACGACACGTTTTCTTGGAAAGAATATTTTGACGTGACGTGACGTGACGGTGCTTATGCAAGTTTCTTAACGCCAAATCTGTGAGCCGCTGAGGTTGGACACGAACCGAACGGGATTGTGACGGACAGTATGAATACAAGGCACGGCTGGTGGGGACGTTGACGTGACGTGATGTGTCGGTGACGTGATGGTATAATGTGAATCAGCCTTAAAGTGTCAGTGGAGCTGCTACCTGAAAAATTAGTGAATAATCCCAATATGTGAAATTCACATATTGTTACAGCAGCACCCGTTTTGACTTTAGCTAGTGGTTTTTCCAAAAGCAGTTGATGTAAAAATAGAGGAAGTAAAACTGTTATTGAAGTGACACGTTACCAATAGCAATGGAGGATTTGGATCAATTTTTGTGATGGTCAGGAGAAAAGGTGAAACCTGTTCGGAGGCTTAGTTTTGATTATTAAGTGCTAATCGCCCTTTCTCCACAATTGGTTCTAGATCGAAGAGAGGTATTACGTTACGCAACACTGGAGGAGAATTTGACAATGTTTTAAGGAAAGAGACAAATTTATTTGCATATATGCATTACAAATGAATGCTTGGACCTTGCTGTACCAACGGAGTAATATAGTTAATTTATTCTTTGTCACTCGTTCCCAGTATTGTATGTCTCTCTCTCTCTCTCTCTCTCTCTCTCTCTCTCTCTCTCACACACACACACACACACACACACACACACACATATATATATATATTTATATATATATATATACATACAAATATAAATAATATATATATATATATATATATATATATATATATATATATATATATATATATATATGCACACATATATAATATATATATATATATATATATATATATATATATATATATATATATATATATATATATATATATATTGTATATGTATATATACAGTATATATACACACACACACACACACGATCACTCACACCTTTGTCACCACTCGATCTACTATTCGCCATAATCTGAGACCTACCCAGTACATAATTCATTGCCCGGCCAACAGAGGCACAATAAATTTTATGGAAAGGATCTAAATTGCCCCACCTCGTTCGGGAATTCAGTGACTGCAGATTCGTGATGTCCACTACTACTATTAATAAGGAAGTAGGAAGGTGCGAGTGATTCAGAGCAGCAAGATGCGCAGATAGTGTTATTAATATCAAGTCTTAGTTTTCTGAGTGTGAGAGTTAGGTTAGGGATTGAAAAATTTGTCTTGGGTGCTGACGAAGTTCGTGTTTCGTTAGTTACTTTGCGATGTACGAGTAATTAGTAATTATTATTCGTTTTATGGTTATGATGAGTGGAAGGGTATGTTTAGATGAAACAAGCTTGGCCATACAAGAAAATATAGCTTATTGGGAAAGGGAAATGTCTCTTGATATCTCTTTTTTTTTCTTTTCTTTTTTTTAAATATAACCAGTTTTGTCAGTATATATTGCCATCTATTTTGTTCTGTTTCCTTGTCTGTAAATCGACAAATTTCCCCTTATTCTCACGCCTTGTGATCTCTCTCTCTCTCTCTCTCTCTCTCTCTCTCTCTCTCTCTCTCTCTCTCTCTCTCTCTCTTTTCTTAGGATGTTATCCTGATAATTTCTCCATTCTCCCTCTGTTCTCTCTCTCACCCCTTCTTAGGGTGTTATCCTGACAATTTCTCCTTTCTCTCTCTCTCTCTCTCTCTCTCTCTCTCTCTCTCTCTCTCTCTCTCTCTCTCTCTCTCTCTCTCTCTCTCTTCTTAGGGTGTTATCTTGTCTTTTTCCCCTTTCTCCCTCTGTTCTCTCTCCCCCTCCCCCTAAGTTCCTCATTGGACTGGCCGGTATCGTTCTCTGCTGGTCCCGCGTTCGATTCTCCGGCCGGCCAATGAAGAATTAGAGGAATTTATTTCTGGTGATAGAAATTCATTTCTCGCTATAATGTGGTTCGGATTCCACAATAAGCTGTAGGTCCCGTTGCTAGGTAACCAGTTGGTTCTTAGCCACGTAAAATAAGTCGAATCCTTCGGGCCAGCCCTCCCCAGGAGAGCTGTTAATCAGCTCAGTGGTCTGGGTAAACTGAGGTATGCTTAACTTCTTTCCCCCTCCCCCTTCTTAGGGTGTTAGCCTATCTTTGTCTTCTTTCTCCCATTCTCTCTCGCTTTCTCCCCACTTTCTTAGGGTGTTATCCTGTCTTTTCTCTCTCTCTGTTCAATCTCTTCTCTCTCTCTCTCTCTCTCTCTCTCTCTCTCTCTCTCTCTCTCTCTCTCTCGTTTAAGGGTGTTATCCTGTCTTTTTCTCCTTTCTCAATCTGTTCTCTCTCTCTCTCCCCCTTTCTGAGGGTGTTATCCTGTCTTTTTCTCCTTTCTCCCTCTGTTCTCTCTCTCTCCCCCTCCCCCCTTCTTAGAGCGTTATTCTGTCTTTTTCTCCTCTCTCCCTCCATCCTGCTGTGCACTCACGTCACTCCTGAAAGAGCGCTGGCTGCTGGCGCTGGTCTCCCGCGTTCCAAAGAGAGAAACTGTAAATAACCCTTCCTCTTTCCACTTCATTTGACGTCACCGGAAGCACAAAGAGATCTTTTTCACCCGCTGTCGCGCTAATTAAGACGTCGCCAGCGCCAAGCAAAGTGTGGTCGCTGCACACCCGTCAAAAGGACGGACATTAATTTTGAGGTGAGGTAAATTCGCTCTATTTTTCACGGCTCTTGGGGTCATGGCGGTAGAGTACTGCGGCTTAGATCTCCAAAGCTTGGGAGCTGATTGACCGTAGAAAGGTATTTTATGTTTGGAGGTATTTGACCTTGTAGGTTATTTTTAGGCTTGGAGGTATTTGACCTTGTCAGTTATTTTTAGGTCTGGAGGTATTTGACCTTGTAAACTATTTTTAGGTCTGGAGGTATTTGACCTTGTAAGTTATTTTTGGTTTGGAGGTATTTGACCTTGTAAGTTATTTTTGGGTCGAGGTATTTGACCTTGTAAGTTACTTTCGGCTAGGAGGCATTTGACCTCGTTAGTTATTTTAGGCTTGGGTGTATTTGACCTTGTAAGTTACTTTCGGCTAGGAGGTATTTGACCTTGTCACTTATTTTAGGCTTGGGTGTATTTGACCTTGTAAGCTACTTTCGGCTAGGAGGTATTTGACCTTGCCAGTAATTTTAGGCTTGGAGGTATTTGACCTCGTAAGTTACTTTAGGTTAGGAGGTATGTGACTTCATCTGTTATTTTAGGTTTGGAGATATTTGACCTTGTAACTTAGTTTTAGGCTTGGAGGTATTTGACCTTGTAGGTTATTTTTAGGCCTGGAGGTTGTTGACCTTGAGAGGTATTTTAGCCTTGGAATATCCTCATCTTTGGAGGTGTTTTAGCTTTGGTGGTGATGGACCTTTGGAAATGACCTTTGGAATTATTTTGGTACTGGTGGTATTTGACTCTTGGAGGTATTTTAGCTTTAGGGGCGCCTTTTGTGAGGTACATCAGTTTTGGAGGTGCTTTATTCTGTGCTTCTAGTTGAATGCAGATTTTTATCCCACCAGGCATAGTATTATAATCAGTGATCCCCTCTGAATAACTCACACTGTCTGCCTCAGATAACCTTAGACTATGGTTCTCTCTGTTAGACTATGACCTGCGTTCAGACAAATCCTTTTGACAGTTTAAGATTACATTTAAACTGATGAGCTGTGCACTCATTACCCTATGTGTTTGCAAAGTTACTTTTTTCCTCTCATCTGTGTACTGTTCCATAGTCAGTTTGAATGTTTCAGCCCCCTCCAGGATCAATGTGCTTAAAAACACTAAATCAGGTTTGTCGACAACATTCACGCCAGCTAAAACAGGTCATTTCCTGAACGCTATACTGATTGACCTTAATCTTGCTCCTCTGAACTGCATTCCTACACACGTACAGTGTTTGAGAGTTGGCCTGGTTTCTGGAATTGTGTATAGTATGTTTCCACACAACATGTCATACAGATAGGCAACTTATCCCACACACCTCACAAACAGGTTGTGTACAAGTTGCCGACTTGCTGGTAGCCATAGACAGTGATTCGTACGGTTATTTAGTATTGGCCCAAGATTTTCGTTTTCTACTCACGGTTTTCTTCTTGTTTATGATATGTATGAGACAAGTTTCTGACATGTTCTTATGACATCTTTGCCTAGTATAGTCATTAATTGCCTAGAGACTGTGTTTACTCTTCTAGAACAATTAAGGAAAGCATAAGAATACATGGATTTGTACAGCTATGATGGGCAAGTAAATTTATATTCAATTTACGTAAACATTTTTTGTACCTTATCAATACATCTGGAATAAGTAGAATTCCTAGAAAATCCTCCAGTACAAGTCTATCGCAGTTGGTGAATGTCTTGAGCACCTGATACGCACAGCGATGGGTCACAGAGAGACCTGAGACCCGACGGAGCGAACGAGCGAACAGGCAGGCACTCGCGTCCATCCTCGCGGGATGGATCCCGACTCAAATTGCCACTTAATTATGAGGATTCGGGATTACCAATTGCATTATGAATCTGCAAACTTCGAGGATTATTGCACAGTCATACCCTGAACATTTGCAATTACCGACGGTTATCTCAAGATGAATTCATCAATGTTCTTGAGCGGCTCATTAGGGGCCAAAGTGTTCTCACCGTCTCGCGTTCGTTTGCCTTGTGGCCTGGAGCTTATATATATCAATAACAGGCTCTCTCTCTCTCTCTCTCTCTCTCTCTCTCTCTCTCTCTCTCTCTCTCTCTCTCTCTCTAAATGCCATCCAAATTTCATGCATTCGTCTCTTTCTCTCTCTCTCCTCCTATATGTCATCCAAAATTTCATTCGTTTCTCTCTCTCTCTCTCTCTCCTCCTGAATGTCATCCAAAATTTCATGCATTTGTCTCTCTCTCTCTCTCTCTCTCTCTCTCTCTCTCTCTCTCTCTCTCTCTCTC
>NC_089745.1:8185917-8190917 GCF_040412425.1 Macrobrachium rosenbergii | reverse complement strand
TTACAGCTATAATAATGATGTATACTATACAATTCTGCTTGATTGTTTCTACAACAATTATGGTCTTCGAGCAAATCGTTATCACCTGTCAGATCTCTCTCTCTCTCTGTACTGGTTCCTATTACGTGGTTTCAAGTATAAAATGTCATCTCTGTCTTCAGAATATAAACTGTATATGTATATGTGTGTGTATATATATATTCTCACGCAGCTCTAATGACAGTGCTCTCTTTTAATGGAAAAATTTTATTTTTCTATATTCAGATATATATATATATATATATATATATCTCTCTCTATATCTCTCTATATCTCTCTCTCTATATATATGGAACTCTATATATATTTTCTATTTTATATTAACAAATATACTCTCTATATATATCTCATATACATATATCTCTATATATACATAGATATCTCTGTATGTATATATAACTACTCTGTCTTCAGAATGACAAATGTTATAAAGTAGTAATACTATATCATGGTGTAATGGGTCGACTTCGATTGTCAAGCAACAAATTAAATTTGATACGAATATAATAATATTTTTCTGCCTTCATAATCTTCTCTCTACTAAAGAAAATTCTCTCTCTCTCTCTCTCTCTCTCTCTCTCTCTCTCTCTCTCTTCTTCAAACGAAAATAAAATTTTGATTTTAACAAATCATCTCTCAGAATCTCTCAAACCTCTCTCTCTCTCTCTCTCTCTCTCTCTCTCTCTCTTCAAACGTAAAAATATGATCTCTCTCTTCAGCATGAACAAATCTCTCTCTCTCTCTCTCTCTCTCTCTCTCTCTCTCTCTCTCTCTTCAAACGAAAAATTTTATTTTTCTATCTTCAGAATTAACGAATCTCTCTCTCTCTCTCTCTCTCTCTCTCTCTCTCTCTCTCTCTCTCTCTCTCTCTCTCTTCAAACGTAAAAATATGATCTCTCTCTCTTCTCAAATCTCTCTCTCTCTCTCTCTCTCTCTCTCTCTCTTTTCTCTCTCTCTAAAAATCTCTCTCTCTCTTTCTTTTCAGAATTAACAAATACTCTCTCTCTTTGTCTTCAGAACTCTCTCTCTCTCTCTCTCTCTCTCTCTCTCTCTCTCTCTCTCTGAACAATAATGTGATTTTTCTGCCTTCATAATGACAAAATTCTCTCTCTCTCTCTCTCTCTCTCTCTCTCTCTCTCTCTCTCTCTCTCTCTCTCTCTCTCTCAAACTCTATCTTTTAACTGTCTTCAAAAATATGATTTTCTCTCTGTCTTCTCAGAATTAACAAATCTCTCTCTCTCTCTCTCTCTCTTCAAACGTAAAAATATGATCTCTGTCTTCAGAATTAACAAATAAGTCTCTCTCTCTCTCTCTCTCTCTCTCTCTCTCTCTCTCTCTCTCTCTCTCTCTCTCACACACACACACACACACCTCCCACCTTCAAGAAGATTTATCAGCCTTTTTCATCTCGTGTTATCTGCCAACCTGTCCCTCGTGTCGACCTGCGATACGTGTGGAATGGAGTCCACGACCGTCACTGCTGTTACGAGCGTGACACCATACAAGACTTGTTCGCTACGTGTAATACTGGCTTTAGAACGGACCGTTATGTAAGTAAGAAATTGTATAGGCGTTTGAACTTTTTGGAACGAATTGTATGTGAGTGTTTTTAACTTATATAACAAACATCTAAGTTTTGATCATTTTTTGGAAGACTTATGTAGGTGTTTGCCAAGTGTACTTTTTTGTATAGAACATATAATTATATATTAATATGCTTTATTTCGTATATCAGTTCATTTACAGTATTTTATGAAAAGATGTGGTACCAAGAGGCTATAAATTTTATTATTATTAAAAAAAGGTTTGAGAAAAAATACACTATAAGACGTATTATATTGTATAATAGTATAATAATAACTTATTTCGAATATCAGTTCATTTACAATACTTTGTAAATAAAGTGGTACCAAGAGCCTACAATTTTCGTTATTATTACACAAAAGAATTTACTGAAAAAAAATACAGTTTTCAAGACCGAAGTGGGAATGACACCCTCTGTATATGTAAATGGATTACCTTACTGTATAGGGCATATGTAAATGCATTACTTTCTTGTATAACATACATGTACATGTGGGATCTTGCCTTTTAGTTTTTCTGAAATGAAAACTACTGTGCCGGCTTTGTCTGTACGTCCGTACTTTTTTGTCCATACTTTTTCTCTCCGCCCTCAGATCTTAAAAACTACTGAGGCTAGAGGGCTGCAAATTTGTATGTTGATCATGCACCCCCCAATCGTCAAACATACCAAATTGTAGCCCTCTAGCCTCAGTAGTTTTTATTTTATTTAAGGTTAAAGTTAGCCATAATCGTGCGTCTGACAACGATATTGCATAGGCCACCACCGGGCCTTGGTTAAAGTTTCATGGGCCGCGGCTCATACAGCATTATACCGAGACCACCGAAAGAGGTCTATTTTCGATGGCCTTGATTATACGATGTACAGAAAACTCGATTGCGCCTAAGAAAGTTAGGTTCATTTTTCACTTGTTCGGTCATTTATACATTCTTGCAAGATGGTAATTCACATAAAGCAAAAAAAAAAAAAAAAAAAGGAAGGTATACTTACTTACGTCACCCTGTTTGTGTATGTGCTTGCTTGTAAATATTCACTTTCACCTTTCTCTTTTGATTAGGAGAATTGTATTCTTCAGGAAAGCCGAGAGAATTGATATGAACAGATTACTTTGATATTACTCGAAACAATTTTCAACACGTTTTCGTATAAGGTGTTTTACATCAGTCCTACTAAGTTATCGTTCCTGAATAGCTATCATTCTAAAACAAGTAAAAAATGCGCCGAAGTTTTTTCGGTGCAATCAAGTTTTCTGTACAGCGTATAATGCTGTATGAAACTCAGCCGCGGCCCATGAAACTTTCATCCACGGCCCGGTGGTGGCCTGTGTTGTTGGCCCCTATAGTGGTGCCAGACGCACAATCATAGCTAACTTTGGCCTTAATCAAAATAAGAATTACTAAGGGTAGAGGGCTGCAATTTGGTATGTTTGATGATTGGAGGGTGGATGTTCAACATAACAATTTGCAGCCCTCTACCCTCAGAAAAAGTGCGGACGGACAGACAAGTAGCCAACTCAATAGTCTTCTTTTACGGAAAGCTAAAATGTCGGCATCCATTTCTTGTTAATGTTGAAGGCTTCTTATTTTATTTCTACCTCCATAGGTTCAGATTGCGGCCCATATGAGCATTAGGGCTGATTAGCTTGTAATAATGTTTTATGGGCGGTTTTTGAGCTTCCAAAGCTTGATCCATGCGGGACTTGAATTTTCATAACAAGAGTTGATTATTTATTTGGGATTGGAACCTCAGTACCTTAGGATGACTATTATGTGGGACTTAAGCCTTCATAGTTCGGGATGATAATTTATGTGGGACTTGAGTCTCCACATCTCTGAATGATAATTTGTGTGGGACTTGAGCCTCCATATCTCTGAATGATAGTTTATATGGGATTTGAGCCTCCATACCTCTGAATGATAATTTGTTTGGGACTTGAGCCTCCGTATCTCTGAATGATAATTTGTGTGGGACTTGAGCCTCTATATCTCTGAATGATAATTTGTAGTGTGCTTGAGCCTCCATATCTTTGAATGATAATTTGTGTGGGACTTGAGCCTTCATTCAGATCACGGCTGATTTATGCCTTCATAGTTCCGGATGAAAATGAATGTTGGATTTGAGCCTCTACATCATGGGATGGTTTATGTAGAACTCGAGCCTTCATCTTGAGAGAATGATTTATGTGGGACTTGAGCGTTCATAGATATTAATGCATATGGGGTGGAGCCTACATTGACTTGGATAATGGTGCATGTGGGACTGGATCCTTCATACATTAGAATAATGATTGACGTGGGAGTTAGGGCAAGCATTGACCTTTCTGGCCAGAAAATTGCTGTTCTACTCTCTCTCTCTCTCTCTCTCTCTCTCTCTCTCTCTCTCTCTCTCTCTCTCTCTCTCTCTGTCAGCTACATCTTTCTCTCTTTCTTGCGGCACGTTTTTCTATATCGTTTCTATCTTTCTTCTCATTCGTGTGTTAGCTCGCCTCTCTCTCTCTCTCTCTCTCTCTCTCTCTCTCTCTCTCTCTCTCTCTCTCTCTCTCTCTCTCTCTGAGCATTGACCTTGTTCTTAGGACGTGCAAAAGTAGCGTTTGGTATCAGTATCATACCACAGCACATAATTTGGATTCTAATTGAAAATTCAAAACTGACTTTGCTTTAGAGTACTTCAGAGACAGAAGACAAACAGGTGTTGCTTTAACTCAAAACTGAGTTTGCTTTAGAGTTGTCCAAAGACAGACGACAAACAGGTGTTGCTTTAGAGTTCTTCAAAGACAGAAGACAAACAGATATGATGCTTTAGAGTTCTTCAAAGACAGTAGGATGCTTTAGAGTTCTTCAGAGAAAGAAGACAAACAGTTGTTGCTTTAATTCAAAATTGACTTTGCTTTAGAGTTCTCCAAAGACAGAAGACAAACAGGTTTAGCTTTAGAGTTCATCAAAGACAGAAGACAAATAGGTGTGATGCTTTAGAGTTCTTCAAAGACAGGAGACAAACAGGTATGATGCTTTAGAGTTCTCCAAAGACAGAAGACAAACAGGTATGATGCTTTAGAGTTCTTCAAAGACAGAAGACAAACAGGTATGATGCTTTAGAGTTCTTCAAAGACAGAAGACAAACAGGTATGATGCTTTAGAATTCTTCAAAGACAGAAGACAAACAGGTATGATGCTTTAGAGTTCTTCAAAGACAGAAGACAAGCAGGTATGATGCTTTAGAGTTCTTCAAAGACAGAAGATAAACAGGTTTAGCTTTTGAGTTCTTCAAAGACAGAAGACAAACCGGTGTGATGCTTTAGAGTTCTTCAAAGACAGAAGACAAACAGGTATGATGCTTTAGAGTTCTTCAAAGACAGGAGACAAACAGGTACGATGCTTTA
>NC_089745.1:8153417-8175917 GCF_040412425.1 Macrobrachium rosenbergii | reverse complement strand
TAAAATAGTATTACCAAGTAAAAGCAAGTAAAAAATGCGTCAAAGTTTCTTCGGCGCTATCGAGTTTTCTGTACAGCCGCTACAGCGTATAATCAAGGCCACCGGAAATAGACCTACCTTTCGGTGGTCTCGGTATAATGCTGTGTGAGTCGCGGCCTATGAATCTTTAACCACGGCCCGGTGGTGGCCTGTCCTATATCGTTGCCAGACGCTCGATTATGGCTAACTTTAACTTTAAATAAAATAATGACTACTGAGGCTAGAGGGCTGCAATTTGGTATGTGTGATGATTGGAGGGTGGATGATCAACATACCAATTTGCAGCCCTCTAGCCTCATTACTTTTTAAGATCTGAAGGCGGACAGAATAAAGTGCGGACGTAAAGGCAAAGCCGCGCCGTCATAATAATTTTCTTTTACAGAAAACTAAAAGTGAAGAGACCTCCTTGTCAGAACAATTAACACGTGAAGTTAAATATTTAAACCGTATAAATTTGCGCTGTTAAATTTAGCACCTGATCTGAGAGTTGGAAAAGCAGTTGGTTTGAAGACGAAGAGAACGATCCAGTCACTTACCAGATAAGGAAAAAAGAAAAAAAAAGCAGTCAGAGAAGTAGCAGTGGAGACGACATTAAAGCAGGAATAGCAGCTAGCACGGCTTTGGAAAAATTAGCGGGCCTACTCGGTAGGCCTTGGACGGCCACCCTTAAAATTTAAGGAAATATAGGCCTATGTAATATCACACTTCCTTCTTCCAGTTGCTGATTGTCCCATAATCTTATTTTATCCCTTCCTTTGCTGTGCATCTCTCTCTCTCTCTCTCTCTCTCTCTCTCTCTCTCTCTCTCTCTCTCTCTCTCTCTCAATAAGCGAAACATGAGGGGTAAATAATTCACTGTAATTTGTGACATCAAAGGAACACGGAAGTTGGCGTGACATCATTACGAAGCAGCACCCGAAGATTGTTGTTACTGCTCGTTACCGTTCCTTTTTTCGCGGCGCTGTCTCATGGCGGTAACCGCAGCAGTAGCAGCAGCAGCAGCAGCAGCAGCAGCAGCAGTTGTCGGATCACCAGCGACGACAGTTGACAGTTTCTCAGTAGCGGCTGTTTGAGGAACAACCGTGATTCTTTATTCCAAGAAGAATCTTTCCGTTATTCCGGTTCATTGATTCGTTTGTACTTGGGATTTTTACGTCTCCTTTCTTTCCCCCACTTATTGTCTCCCTTAAGCATCCACATCCTTTGTATCTACACTGTTCCCAGACCTCTTGCATCCCCCGAATTCCTCCACGTAATCTGTGTCCTCTTTATCTCCTCTAGATCCCGTTTATTTAACCCTGCCTCTTAATTCTTTTATCTGTTATGCTCTTCCACCAGCGAACACTTGAGCCTGATTCCCGGCGAGTATTTTCGTGACCTGGTTGACGGCAAACACGACAGTGCATTTAGGTGTTCCTCTGTTTGATTTATTTTTCGGGAAGGGAGAGGCCATTTGGACTTGCAATTCAGTCCCCCGCTCATCTAGCCCAGGCCCGATCGGGCGAGATGATGTCTTTGATCGAGTCTCGTCCCTGCAAAAGAGAGACGTTAGTAAACCTGGTAGTTTTTGACAGCATTCAACTTGCGATTAATCGATCAGTCAATCAGATATCCCGTTTAGACATCTTGGAAATTCTACCCAAATCTTGGCCATTATTTTATGATCCATGGCTCCTCATCTCCACAAAGTCTTGTTCGTTCGTCTTTCTCGTTTCTTGCCATTTCTTTTCATTCATACCATTCGTTCTTATCCTTTTATCGCGTTATTCCTCTGATATTCATTTACTGTTTCCATACTGCCACATACGTTTGCTGTCCCCTTCCTCACCACCACATATTTTTTTTTTTTTATTTGAAAGCTTCCAACATTTTTCCTACTTCCATCTCCACTACTTTTCATTACCTTTTGTTTTGAGTACGTCTCATTTCCTTTGCCTGAAGTCCTCGCTCATCATTTTTAGTCTCAAAACATTTCCTTTTTTCTCTCAAAGCTCTTTAGACATTTCTCTTTTTTTCTGAGTCGATGGTCTCTTCCCAGCTTCACTTATTGCGTTTCGCTCCCTATTACAGTGTACTTTATCTCGCTCCCTCTCTCTCTCTCTCTCTCTCTCTCTCTCTCTCTCTCTCTCTCTCTCTGTCTCATTTACATGAACACAGATCTCTCTGTCTCTCTCTCTCTTGTGAAAAGTACACAAATTAGTTTTGTTTGTTTCAGAATCTCTCTCTCTCTCTCTCTCTCTCTCTCTCTCTCTCTCTCTCTCTCTCTCTCTCTCTCTCTCTGAAAGACACAGATTAGTTCACACACTCTTCTCTCTCTCTCTCTCTCTCTCTCTGAATGCACACAGATTAGTCTCTCTCTCTCTCTCTCTCTCTCTCTCTCTCTCTCTCTCTCTCTCTCTCTCTCTCTCTGAGGCACACAGATTAGTTCTCTCTCTCTCTCTCTCTCTCTCTCTCTCTCTCTCTGAAAGCACACAGATTAGTTCTCTCTCTCTCTCTCTCTCTCTCTCTCTCTCTCTCTCTCTCTCTCTCTCTCTCTCTGAAAGCACACAGATTAGTCTCTCTCTCTCTCTCTCTCTCTCTCTCTCTCTCTCTCTCTCTCTCTCTCTTAGTCTCTCTCTCTTTGAAAGCACACACAGTTCTCTCTCTCTCTCTCTCTCTCTCTCTCTCTCTCTCTCTCTCTCTGAAAAGCACACACATTAGTCTCTTCTCTCTCTCTCTCTCTCTCTCTCTCTCTCTCTCTCTCTCTCTCTCTCTCTCTCTCTCTCTATATATATATATATATATATACATACACACACACACAATAACTCTATTTCATGTATTTCTAAAACTCATATCCCTTCCCCGCCATCATCATTCCTATCTGTGCGACATCAGCATATTTTCTATTTCTCCTTCCTCTCCCCTCCGTTTTTCTCCTGCTTCAGATTAGTATTATTTAATTATTTATCCAATTCCTATCCTCCCCAGCCATTACCAGTATCATCACCTTTTCTCTTCACATCATCATCATCATCATCATCAGCTTCGCTGCTTGTAACGTCTTCGTCTTCCTTTCTTGTATTTTCCTTCATCGATTCTCCTCATTCTACAACGTAATTTTTCCGCCATTTCCTTCTACTATTATGTTATTGCCTCCTCCCCTCCCTCTTGTTCCTCTTTCATGTTATGTTTCGCCATTCCTTCTCTTACAGTATTATCACTTTTCCTCCTGTCTCCTCTTTCATCTGTATTTTTTTTTTACTTTTTATAATCGTATATCATTGCTTTTTCCAGCCAATTCTGTTCTACATTTGCATCATCAATCTCTCTCTCTCTCTCTCTCTCTCTCTCTCTCTCTCTCTCTCTCTCTCTCTCTCTCTCTCTCTCTCTCCTTCTCCTTCATCACTCTTTCATCATTTTGTCTCTCTTCCTTCTGCACTGTCATTATTTTATCTTCCCTCCTCCTCCTCCTCCTCCTCCTCCTCCTCCTCCTCCTCCTCCTCCTCCTCCTCCTCCTCCCTCCTCCCATAAGGGAGAAAGAACTCATTAGTAAATAAACGGAGAATTAGCGTCGACCATGACGTCAAAAAGCCCATTCTGGAATACCTATTACAAAAAAAAAAAAAAAAAAACTGAACAGCATTCTCTGGCGTGGAGGTAAAACAATTAAACGGTTGTCACTGGTGAATGTTTTGTGTGTGTGTGTGTGTGTGTGTGCGTGTGTGCGTGCGCGTTTTGTTTTTGTTTTTAATCATCCGTTCACTTGAGCTGCGACAAATAAAATGCCAGCGATGGGCAAATAAAACCGGCAATTACTTGTGCATAATTGATGCCATGGTCTGCGTGATGGATATCGCTTTGTTTTCAAGTCGGAAGTTGCACGAAATGCATCAGTAGCATGCGATGTGCAATTTCTGTCATGCATAATAACGATGACGGGAAGGGAGAGAGAGAAAGAGAGAAATGGGGATCACCCGAAAAAAAGCAAAAGCAAAAGTAAAAAAAAAAGCATAATGACGATGACGGGGAGAGAGAGAGAGAGAGAGAGAGTAATGGGGATCACCAATAAAAATGCGAAAGCTAAAATAAAAAAATCAATAATAACGAAGAAGAGAGAGAGAGAGAGAGAGAGAGAGAGAGAGAGAGAGAGAGAGAGAGAGAGAGAGAGTAATGAGGATCACCCATAAAAAAGCAAAAGCAAAAATAAAAAAATGCATAACGAAGACGGAGAGAGAGAGAGAGTGATGGGATCACCATTAAAATAAGCCCCCCCCCCAAAAAAAAAAAACACTAAAAACTTCCAGAGTAATTGTTTGTTTCTTGACAATGCAATGAAGGGTTATTGATTGCAAGGCGTGTAGTCTCTGGATTGTCGCTGGTTTTATGACAGGGATCTTTGGGCAGTGTGTCCTCGCGAGCACTCCTGCGCGCTTGCGCGTTGACCACTGGCCTTGCAAGGACTTTTAAATCCGTTGCGAGAGCTGGAGAGATAGCATCTTCGTGTTCTCCATTTTTGATGCTCGAAGGTTACGTGGATTATTTATAGTGATTTCTCTCTCTCTCTCTCTCTCTCTCTCTCTCTCTCTCTCTCTCTTCGTAAAGGTAACAGTGATTCGATAGTGGTAAAAGAACCCTTCAATTATTTTTTGATGTTATGTTGTTTATATTGAACTCTCTCTCTCTCTCTCTCTCTCTCTCTCTCTCTCTCTCTCTCTCTCTCTCTCTCTCTCTCTCTATAAAGGTTACACTGATTTGAAAATGGTAATAGAATCTTTGTATTATTTTCTATGTTATAAAGATATTGATCTCTCTCTCTCTCTCTCTCTCTCTCTCTCTCTCTCTCTCTCTCTCTCTCTCTCTCTCTCTCAAGGTTACACTGATTTGAAAATGGTAATAGGACCTTTAAATTATTTTCTTATGTTTTGGTGTTTATATTGAACTCTCTCTCTCTCTCTCTCTCTCTCTCTCTCTCTCTCTCTCTCTCTCTCTCTCTCTCTCTCTCTCTCTCTCTCTCTCTCTCTCTTTCAAGGTTACACTGATTTGAAAATGGTAATAGGACCTTTGAATTATTTTCTGATAGTATGTAATTTAGAAGTTTTTGCCATATACTGTTAGAACCATTTTTACAGGTTTTTTTTTTTATGACTGGAACGTAGTGGTGACAAGTTACACACAGACTCATTCGTCCACTGTGACTCACCTGACACTTTCCGACAAAGTAATGAATGCAGAGAGAGAGAGAGAGAGAGAGAGAGAGAGAGAGAGAGAGAGAGAGAGAGAGAGAGCTCCAATCCAGAAAGATATATATGTACAAGTATATATATATATATATATATATATATATATATATATATATATATATATATATATATAGAGAGAGAGAGAGAGAGAGAGAGAGATAGAGAGAGAGAGGGAGAGCTGCAGAGTGAGTGAGAGACCAATATTGGGAGAGAGAGAGAGAGAGATACCTGCAAAGAGAGAGAGAGAGAGAGAGAGAGAGACCTGCAGGGGGAGAGAGAATGAAAGCTGCAATGAGAGAGTGAGAGCTGGAGAAAGAGAGAGAGAGAGAGACCTGCAGGGGGAGAGAGAATGAAAGATGCAATGAGAGAGAGAGAGAGAGAGAGACCTGCAGGGGAGAGAGAATGAAAGCTGCAATGAGAGAGTGAGAGCTGGAGAAAGAGAGAGAGAGAGAGACCTGCAGGGGGAGAGAGAATGAAAGATGCAATGAGAGAGAGAGAGGGAGAGAGAGAGAGAGAGCGAGCCAGGCACCTAGGGGAAAAATATGCAAAGGCTTAACGAACTCCGGAAAGAAAAGTTAAGAAAGAAATTAACTACTAAAGCAGACTCTGCCTCCTGCCTTGTCTCGCTCGCGACGTTACTTTGTCTTTGTTCGCCTTTGTTAAGCTTTGTACCTTTCCCTTTTTTCGTTTTCTGTAAAGGAAACTATTGTGCCGGCTTTGTCAGTCCGTCCGCACTTTTTCAGTCCGCCCCCAGATCTTAAAAACTACTGAGGCTACAGGGCTGCAGATTGGTATTTTGATCATCCACCCTCCAGTCATCAAACAAACCAAATTGCAGCCTTCTAGCCTCAGTAGTTTTTATTTTATTTAAGATTAAATTTAGCCATAATCGTACTTCTGGCAACTATATCCGATAGGCCATCACCGGGCCGAGGTAAAAGTTTCATGGGTCGCGGCCCATACAGCATTATACCGAGACCACTGAAAGATAGATCTATTTTCGGTGGCCTTGGTTATATGCTGTACAGAAAACTCGATTGCGCCGAAGAAACTGCGGCGCGTTTTTTACTTGTTTTTATATTTATCCCACTCTTTCTCTTTATTGGTCTGCTTATCCGCATTCCTTTATTTTTCTTTTTTTTGTCACATTCTGTCTCTTTCTTATCTATCTGTTTATCCGTATTTTTGTCACCTCATACCAATCCATCTCTCTCTCTCTCTCTCTCTCTCTCTCTCTCTCTCTCTCTCTCTCTCTCTCTCTCTCATCGCCTGCGTAGAAAACATGAAACTTGTGTCACTCAAATAAAGCGGACAGCTTATCAGGACATCTCTCGTTTTGCTTTGAAGGACTGAAATCTGTTTAAGAATGTCGGGAGATTTCTTTTTTTATATATTTTCTGTATTATTTTCCTCTGAAGTTGCACTTGCAAGCATACTCTCTGGGAATCCATTCATCTTCTCCGTACTTTACAAAAATTAATGGTTTTAATTTACTGTGATAATTCATAGATTTTTCTTACAAAATCCGAAGGATGTCTTCATTAAATGGAGGACGTAGTAGTTTGCTGTGATCGGAAAAGCAACTCTTTAAATTTTGGTTTTTTATCCATTTTATTATCCTTGCTACTGTTTGCCAGTCTTTACGAAGAATACCCCGTACAGGGGTAGTGCCGTCAGTGCACCTCATGCGGTGCACTGTAGGCATTACTTAAGGTTCTTTGCAGCGTGCTTTCGGCCCCTAGCTGCAACCCCTCTCGTTCCTTTTACTGTACCTCCATTCATAGTCTCTTTCTTCCATCTTACTTCCCATCCTCTCCTAACAATTGCTCCACCTTTCAAGCCTCTTCACTGTCAATGCCCCTTTCAACGCTGAATGACCTCATAGGCCCCAGCACTTGAACTTTGTCCTAAATTCTATATTTAATTTAATTATTTAGGAAGAATAGTTTAAGAAATTATACTGAATTATATTGATGAAGAACGGATAGAATATCTCCCATCAATCCACTTGGTAACCATTTGTGCTCCAAATCTAGTAAGTCCATCATCCTCTTGATTGTATGGACGTATTGTACTGATAACCAAGTGTTTTTAGTTAAGCTTTCTTATTATTGTTTATTGTGTATTGGTGGTTTGTTTCCTTGATGGATTTTTTTCATTGAGTTACAGTTGTCTCGTAATAGATTCCACTGTGATTTTTAATTGTCGAGGTTTTTTTTTTAATTCATATTTTTATTCATATGAAAATATCTTTTTTTTTAATTTATGTAAGCCAACCTAGAGATACTACTACTACTGCTACTACTACTACTACTACTACTACCACTGATTATTATTATTATTATTATTATTATTATTATTATTATTATTATTATTATTATTATTATTATTTCTTTTCAATTGAGCATCTGCAATACAGTACTTATTATTATTATTATTATTATTATTATTATTATTATTATTATTATTATTATTATTATTATTTTCAACTGAGCATCTGCAATACAGTAATTATTATTATTATTATTATTATTATTGTTATTATTATTATTATTATTATTATTATTATTATCTCTTTCCAACTGAACATCTGCAATGCAATACTTACCTGTTTTCAAGCAATCATATGTTTTTCGAAAAAAAAAAAAAATTTCCTCCTTGCTACTTATCTTTGCCATTGCTACTTTAATAAGTAGGTCAGGTATTGTATTTCCTCTCTTTTCCTTTTCCTTTTAGCCAGCTCCTTTTCCCGAAAGTTTTATTTATTCACTGGGGCGATTTACTTCCTTACCCGCTGGTAACGTTAATCCCGTTAATCCGCCGAGTTGATTATTTTTTCTCTGTCTTCAGGGGATGATTTATGACTGCAATTTCCTACGAGGCTCTTCTTCTTCGTTTCTCGGATGACGTCATTCATCTCGTTATTTTGTTTCCGAGATGATTTACTCCCTGCAACCCCTTTCGTTTCTTTTACTGTACCTCCTCTCATATTCTCTTTCTTCCATCTTACTTTCCACCCTATCCTAACAATTGATTCATAGTGCAACTGCTTTGAGGTTTTCCTCCTGTTACACCTTTCAAACTTTTGCCGTCAATTTCCGTTTCAGCGCTGAATGACCTCATAGGGCCCAGTGCTTGGCATTTGTCCTAAATTCTATATTCAATTCAACTCAAGTTGATTACTTTCTTCACTCTGCTAAGATGATTGATTTCATTATTCTCGGAGATGATTAATTTTATGGTTTTTTGGGGGGCAGTCATTATTAATTTCACTATTGCTCCGGGGATGATTAACTCTGTTAGTGGCTTTGTGGTTAATTTAATTACTGGTTGAGTGGTTAAGTTCCTTTCTGTCTGAAGATCGTTAATTTAATCAGTCTTTTTAATTAATAAACTCACTATTTTTATATTGATTAATTCCATAAATGATGATGTTCATTTCATCAATTTAGGGATTATAATTTTCATTAATCTTTCGAGATTATTATTTCATGGCGTTTGGGATGATTAATTCTCTCCCATCTCGTTGAGATGATTGAAATAATAATTTTTAATGTGATTGAATTTTATTAATCTGCTGGAATATTATTGTTCATATTTTTATATTTTTTGAAGATTTATTTCATAATTATGTGGGGACTCGATTTTGGCCAACCTAGATTTCCTCCCAAGGGGGTTTAATTATCTTCTGGGATTCATTAATCAGCGGTGGGATTAAAGGTAATCATTTTCACTGAGCTTTTCAGTTTATTTTTTGACCTGTAGGGTTCAGTTTTATTTTGCTGGCAAGATTAGGTCAGTATTTTATTTGTATTGCAATTTATTCCATAGCTCTGCTTCGTTAACTCATTTTAGTATTTTTCGTGCCTGATTTATTCTATGGTTGTACTTATTGTCAATTACATTTTATCACTAAGTGTATGAATCATATCACCCCTTAAAATGTGAAGTCAAGTCTGTTATTCCACTTGTATAACGAATTTCCTTTCTTGTATATTTCATTCCATTGCCCTGTCTGTATGATTTATTACATAACTGCTTATGTGATTATTGCATTCCTCTGATTATATATATATATATATATATATATATATATATATATATATATATATATATATATATATATATATATATATATATATATTGATTCAGGTCATTTCTGCTTAGGAAGATTTATACAACGTCTCTGCAAATTAATTTCATTTTGACTTTAATTCTTCTTTTTGATGTGGAGCAGTACTTTGATATATTTATTCTTGCTCTTTTTCTTTATTACACTTTTGAAACAATTTGTTATTGTTATTAGAGCCAAACCACATCGGAAATTTTAGACAACTTCCAAATGCAATGTTTATTTTAGGAATATTATTATTATTATTATTATTATTATTATTATTATTATTATTATTATTATTATTATTATTATTATTATTATTATTTGGGAGAAAAACTCTCTATCACGAGAGTTCATAAATGTTCTAAAAGGTCCACAATAATATAATTGTTAAAGGCTCGAGTGGAATTTTATAAAAGCTTTCGAAACCCTTTGTGGACCATTTAGAACACTGTTATTATTATTATTATTATTATTATTATTATTATTATTATTATTATTATTATTATTATTATTATTATTATTATTATTAGAGCCAACCTCTATGAAGGATCGGAAATATGAAATGCCTGGCAATTGCTATTCCTCATCGGATATCTAAAAGTTAGGTATTTTATTTCAGTTGACGATATGCAAATAAGCATGTCTTCTAAGGAGTTCTTTCTGATTTGGTCTGGCAAATGACTCATTGTTTTTGTAGCGTGTGAATCTTTGCGTATATTTTTTTGCTTGAATGGAGTAATTATGCCCTCAACTAAAAATGAGGGCTGAAAGTGTTTACGCTGAGTCTTTTGAAATGTTTTATTTTCTTTTATTTCTTTCAGGGCCGTACGTGCGTGCTACTCTTCCGTTTGTTGTGAGGTAAGTTTGAATTATATTTGAGATGCTCTCTCTCTCTCTCTCTCTCTCTCTCTCTCTCTCTCTCTCTCTCTCTCTCTCTCTCTCTCTCTCTCTGCTTTCCGAAGAATAGGACGTAAGGTTAAATGTTGTGGGGAAAGGTCGTAGAGTTTGTGCAATCCTATCTGTGTTTTTCGTGTATGCTATGAAAGCTATATTTACTGTTCATAATGATGTATTTATATGTTCTGCATTTATTTACTACGCCACATACAATAAAGTTTGTTGTCCATGGCTTCCAGAAGGAGTGATATATTATTTGAAATAATTTCCCAGCTGTTACTGCCGACATTTGTGTAATATTAAAAGTAAAAATTATTATTTATATATATCTGTTCGATATCGATTAGATTTCCACCTTGCAAGAAAATTTCGCATAATTCAAAGTCGATGCGATCTCCCTTTATGTTTGCACGACATTATCGAATCAACTCCTCATGCACGACATCACACAACGCATTAAAGTAATCCCCTCAAATCCTCTTCTTTGCAAGCGAATCCTTTGCAATGCTGGAATGATTAATTACATTTTTTACGCCCGAGGAATTTAATTAGATTCACTGCTACAAGAAATTATTTGGTAATCGCTATTGGCTGATTGAATTCACTTCTTCCTCTTTCTCTCCCGTGAGATACCCAAGTTTCTCCATTTGCTGAGGTTATTAGAATCCTGATGACTTCGTGGGGTGGTGCTACTGTTGTTTACTTTATCGAGCGACTGTTAATGAGAATTTTAACCTGTTAATATTTGTGAATGTGTTTTGTTCATTCCGTGGAACGAGTCCCAGTTATGTGTAAAGGTCAGGTTATCAAATGGCCGTTTTAGTTTTGTGTAAAAGAAAGCTATTGAGATGGCTTTTCCGTCCGCCCTCAGATCTTAAAAACTACCGAGGCTAGAGGGCTGCAAACTGGTATGTTGATCATCCACCCTTCAGTCATCAAACATACCAAATTGCAGCCCTCTAGCCTTAGTAGTTTTTTATTTTATTTAAGGTTAAGGTTAGCCATGGGTCGTGCATCTGGCACCGCTTTCCGAAGGCGTAGCCGACGCACCTTCACTTGACCGCATCTGGGGAAGCAACTTAGCGCTACCTGGTCGTAGCTGAGAGTTTCGTATCGTGGCGCATCGAGAGGCTCGTATTCATACAGCATTATATGCTGTACAGAAAACTCGATTGCGCCGAAGAAACTTCGTCGCGTTTTTTTACTTATTTTTGTTTTTATTGCGTTTTGTGATATTCTGTGACTTGCAATTTAGTAAATTAACATTTTATTTATTGATTGATTTATTTGTATATTATTTATTTGTGCACTTTTTATCTATTATGTATTTATTTTTTCAAGTATTTTTGTTTTTATATTTTTATATATGTATTTATTGATTTATTTAGTAAGTTATAAAATTTATGTATTTATTTGTGTGAATGTTAGTATGTATTTATTTATGTGTTTATGTGGGTATGTTTGTATGTATTTATTTTGTATTCGTTTGTTTATGTATGTATTTATTTTTCTAAGTATTATTTTATTGATGCCGTGAAGACTATGGTGGATATCTTAACAAAGGAACATCACAATAATAAAGAGTTTTTTTTCTGATAAGACTCATATGCTTATGCTTATGGAATACCAAAAGAATTTAAATACCATTTAATCCACCTCTTTAGGAAGTGGTTTCATGGCAATGCCGGAGTAAGTGGTTATTTGTAAAACGCTTCGACAATTCGATTAGTTTATCCGCCAGAAGAAATGGCGAGTTTAATTCAGTTCTTTTTTTGTTTCTTATGTACTTTTAATATTTAAGTTCCTTCCTCTTATAGTTGTCCCGTTTACTGAGCGAAGATTTGTGTCATTTTCACTTATTATTATTATTATTATTATTATTATTATTATTATTATTATTATTATTTTATTTATTTATTTTTTTTTCTTGTCTATCACAGTCATCCTTGTGGAATGGGTGGTGTTTATAGTGAGGGTTCATAAATTTCTAGAATCCTGGTCCTTAGAAGTCCATCAATTTTCTTAACTATGTGTAAATTTCTAGTAGCACACTTTTCTGCATGAGTCCTGGAGCTAGGGTTCGGCTTCTAGCTTTTCCAGATTCCTTACAGCGATCTTGGGATCACCTAGTGTTCCTATTATTGTGGGTACCCACTGGAATATTCCTTATCCTTATTATTTTATTATTGATACTTATTAATTATTATTATTATTATTATTTTTATTTTTTGTGAACGAAAGAAAATTATTTTTTTAGAATGGAAAAATTATTATTATTATTATTATTATTATTATTATTATTATTATTATTATTATTATTATTATTATTATTATTATTATTATTATTATTATTATTAAAAAGATGAACCCTGTTCATATGGGACAAACCCACAGGGCCATTGATTTGAAATCCAAGCTTCCAGTGAATATTATGGTGTTCATTTGAAAGATGCAACAGAAGGTAATACCAAAACCCAAGTGAGTATATTAATATGTTGCCTGGGAAAAATCCTATTAAGTATTCCTCCCTAATGTATGAAGGCAACAATTTATGAAAAACTTTTTCAAGGGTCGTATCATGAGATAGAAGTGCAGGCATGTTATCAGTTTATTGAATATGTGAATGAATAAATAATATTCATTTTTATGAGAGCCATGCAGTGAAGGCCATCATGATGGCCATCTTCCTAATGGAGTGTCATCTTAATTTAATATTTCGCCTGAAGTGGCTGAATGTTGGGGTGAAAATTAGTATAGTTTTCCGCTCATTACCTAATTGATTTCTCCTCGTGGGCGACTAAATGCAACAAGGTGAGGTAATCCTATTTAATCCTCTTCTTTCATGAGTGAATTCATTATAATGACTAATTACGTTTTCGAGGCTTGAGGAATTAAGTGACGTTCTTTTGGTTGAAGAAATTATTTGGATGTCATATAAAAGTGATTGGTTGAATTCATTCGTTTCCGTTCATCTTCCTTACATGGGACGTTGGTTAAAATGATTTTTTACCAGTTATTATTCATGAATATAAACGTTTTCATATAAACGTGATTGGTTGAATTCATTCATTTCTGGTCATCTCCCTTACATGGGAATTTGGTTAAAATGATTGTTTACCAATTATTATTCGTGAATATAACCATTTTCATATAAAAGTGATTGGTTGAATTCATTCATTTCCGTTCATCTCCCTTACATGGGAATTTGGTTAAGATTCTTTCTGCCATTTAATATTCGGGAATATAAATAAAATATTTCATGAAACAAATTCCAATGAGCCACTTTTCCTTATTATGCAAAAGTGTCCTTTTTAGTTTTCTGTGAAAGAAAACTATTGTGCCGGCTTTGTCTGTCCGTCCGCGCTTTTTTCTGCCCGCCCTCAGATCTTAAAAACTACTGGGGCTAGAGGGCTGCAAATTGGTATGTTGATCATCCAACCTCCAATCGTCAAAAATATCAAATTGCAGCCCTCTAGTCTCAGTAGTTTGTATTTTATCTAAGGTTAAAGTTAGCCATAATCGTGCTTCTGGCAACGATATAGGATAAGCCACCACCGGGCAGTGGTTAAAGTTTCATGGGCCGCGGCTCATACAGCATTATACCGAGACCAGTGAAAGAAAGATCGATTTTCGGTGGCCTTGATTATACGGTGTAGCGGCTGTACAGGAAACTCGATTGTGCCGAAGAAACTTCGGCGCATTTTTTTTTTTACGTGTTTCCATTACATTCGCATCTCATGTCAGTATGTTTGTAACATGAACGGAAATCTTAAGAGCATTCGACGAATCTAATGCAGTAATGCAAATATTATTTTATAAGAATATAGGCCCCCTGTGTTTCAGCTAGGTCAGATAATTCGAGGTGTATTTATTCTTGGGAGCCTTGAACTGGGAAAAGTGCTTACTTATCTTTTCATTCTGGGGCCTCATTGTAATCCATTGCCGTTCTTAAAAGACTCCTGCAATCTGTTGCAAGTTCCTAAATGTTGAATTTGAGATTAGATTGCTAACATCATGCCCATGAGGTGTAAGTAATTCAAAACGCATAATTTTGACTCACTGAGCATTGGATTTTGTTTTGGGCTGTCAATAATTAATCTTTGTAATTTTAAACGCATTATTTTGCCTTAATTCTCTAATACTATGTATCGGTAGACGTATTTAATTTTTCTAATCTTTGGAATAAACACGTCTATTATACTTCTGTCCTAATGACAGAACTGAACGATTGTTACCATATATGCAGAACCAGTTCTTCAACAGCAAGATACCCGTAGGGGTTTAGTGGCGTCAGTGCATCTCACGTGGTTCCCTGTAGGCATTGCTTAAGCTCTTTGCAGCGTCCTTCCGGTCCCTACTGCAACCTCTTTCATTCCTTTTACTGTACCTCCGCTCATATTCTCTTTCGTCCATCTTACTTTCCACCTTCATAGTGCAACTGCGAGGTTTTACTCCTGTTGCACCTCTAAAGCATTCTTAGTGTTATTTTCCGTTTCAGCGCTGAATGACCTCATAGGTCCCAGGGCTTGGCATTTGGCCTAAATTCTATATTATCCTGGCTACTGTAACTTCTGCTGGGCCTAGGCCTAGACGCGTTTACCGCCGAAACTACACTTTTTTTTTTTTAAGAGGAGGTGATGTAATCTTTAAGGAATTAGTTATCTACAAAGCACAAAAGCACTACCTGATATATATATATATTATTTATATATACTGTATTTATATATATATAAATATATATATATATATATATATATATATATATATATATATATATATATATATATATATATATATATATATATATATATATATATATATATATATATATATACACACACAATATAATTACACAGAGCAAATCTAGTCTAAACTACCGCGTGAAAAGTAATTACACAACATGCTTATTCAATACGCGGTTTCCCAACGCTTCACCTTCGGTTCAGTATAGCACGGTAGCTCGATTGTTGATTTATAGCAGCTTGCGAACGAACTGCCAGGTCATGAATTACCGTTCCTGAACGTCTGATAAAGATCTCGGAACTGAGACGTTCGGGGCAAAATACCGCGGTTGTGAAGGCTCCAGAAATCATGTGCATTTGACCTGTGAGGGAATGAGGAGGTCTTTTGGTTGTGGGGAAGGGTGGGGTATAGGAAGGGGCGAGGGGTAGGATGAGGCTTGGGTCCGGGGTAGCGGGTGTTGGGAGTCGAGGTATCAAAGTGGGATGGCCAATGAAAGCCTGTACAAGGAGACGATAAAGGAAATTCCCTCTCTCTCTCTCTCTCTCTCTCTCTCTCTCTCTCTCTCTCTCTCTCTCTCTCTCTCTCTCGCAAGGCGTACAATGACCTTGGCGTGTGTGAAGGAAAGAGATCGTTTGTCTCGCTTAACAATGGAGTCTTATAACATCTGTCATTCGGAGAACTTCAATTATCTGACGCGAGAAAAAGAGCTCACCTATTGTGAATGTCGCCAAAGAGAGAAAGAGAGAAGGAGAGAGAGATAGAAAGTGAAGATCCCTTGAAAAAAATAGAAAAATGGAGAACTGACAGAGGCTGCTTCTGAGAGAGAGAGAGAGAGAGAGAGAGAGAGAGAGAGAGAGAGAGAGAGAGAGAAAGTGAAGATCCCCTAAAAAAGAGGGAGAGAGAAAAAAAAATGGAGGACAGCCTCTGGTACTCGAGAGTCGTTCGCATCACAGAAAGGAGGGCACACCGGGTGACAAGTGCCCCAGGGGTATTGCTCGAGGATCTGGTGCGGCTGGCTGCTGTGTTTATTTTTTTTTTTTCCTCTTCCTCCTTCTCCTCCTCTCCTTCTTCTTCTTCTTCTTCTTCATCTTCTTCTTCTTCTTTGAGCGTCGGACAAAAGGGCATGTCCTTGGATCTGAAAGCTCGTTCACCCTGACGAAATTTAGGGACATTAATTCTTTGGACTAGAAAGATGTGTTGGGAGAGGGCGGCGGTGTTTCTCAATATATCGTCGAACAAAAAATATATTTCGTCATATGCCTAATTCTTGACCCCAACAACTGCTACAGATGAATCCGGTTTATAAATGAAAAGAGAAAATAAAAAAATTATGCCTGGCAACATATCAATTTAACAGTTGTGTATTGTGACAATTTTTTTTTGGGGGGTAGGACCTTAAGAAAAAGCGTCAAAATGCTTTGTTATACTCTTTCAACGCTATTGGTCTTCTGTCCTCAGTATAACCGTACCGAGGTCTATTGAGGATTTCAGTAAATCTTGAGGTTTTACAGAGTTTGGACATAATTTTTGGGGGGGCCAAAGGACCAGGAAAGCTAAAAGGCTTTTTATACGTTTTAAAAGCTACAGGTTTTCTGGCCTCAGAATAACCGCTTGCACCAAACTGCTAAGGTCCGTTTAGGGCTTCAGTAAATCTTGGTGTTTTATGTAGTTGAGGGCGTCTTACCCAACGCCCAACCCTCCTCTTTTTATTTATTTATTTATTTTTTTGACCTAAAGGAAAAAGAAAGTCAAAAGGTTTTTTATACGCTTATAGGCCTTCTGGTCTCAGTATGGCCGTTTAACCAAAGCCCTAAAATGGGAGACTGCAGTATTTGCAAAAATACAAACCGAGAAAAATGGTAGATACTCCCTTGCCTTACTACTGATTTTGCATATACTGCAAATGGGACCCCTAAATACTCGTGGAAAGCACTAAAGAATCATTCTGAAACTGCAGTAACTTGCGTATCAGTGTTTCACGAGCCCAATGGGTGGCATATCTCAATTTCGAAAATTTTGCAGATACTGCAGTTTTCCATTGTAGGGCAGTACAGTGGTCTATTGCAGGTTTTGGGCAAATCTTTATGTTTTGTATAGTTGAGGGCGTCTTACCCAACCCACCATTTTTTCTTTTATTTTTTCCAAGCACATGAATATTACTCTTTCGAATCTGTAAAAGACCAAAGATGGCGCATTTTGAAATTCATACGGAAGTCGCATCGTCAAAAAAAAAAAAAAAAAAAAAAAAAAAAAAAAGTTCGAGAGTTGTATCCACATTAGCTGAAACTGAAGCATCCTGCCCTTAATTCCATTCTGTATTGGCTAATACTTGTGTTAATCCTCCCGGGATTTAGTTAATTGTATGCTCTATTTGTTCTGTATGTACGGAGTCATGGAGTGCCTGCTAAGTGCTGCTATATGCAGCAGGCAGTCATGATTTATTGTTGTTTTTAATTATAGCTTATGATTTTTATTCACCTGGTGCAAAGGGAGAGGAAGTATTTAAATGTCCTCACGAATCGCTTTTGGAGTTTGAAGTGAGTCGCTTAATTATTTTTTGTCGTTTGTGTTTTTTTTCATAGAAATGGTCTATTTCCTTGGAAGATAGTTTTCCATTTTTTTTTGTAATTTATTATTTTCTTATATATATTAATAAATGTATATATATAGAATACAAAAATAAATTATCAAGAAAACAACATGAAAAAATATCTAGTAGACATATGGCAAAAAAATTGATAGGTATTTGCAACTTCAAAAGGATTTGCATGTGGATATATATATATATATATATATATATATATATATATATATATATATATATATATATATATATATATATATATATATATACATATATATATACATATATACACACACACACACACACACACACACACACCCATTCTTCTCCCATCTTAATATTCATTAAATCCTGTGACCAAGAAAGAAAGGAGTTCCCGCCCCAGCGGGATCGTGACGAGCCGTTTTCTCAGAATGGCCATATCCTGAGTTCTCCCTCGGCAGGAGCTGCAAGGGCGCGAGGCCGCATCCAAAGGGAAACTGTGAAATAGCCTATGAAACTGCAAGGGGGATGGGCGATTTCACGGTCGTTCCCGGTAAATGTGAACGGGTTTTACGGGGCTGCTCTATATTCATTTTCTCCCCCTTCCCTTCCCTTCCTTTCTCTCTCTCTCTCCTCTCTCTCTCTCTCTCTCTCTCTCTCTCTCTCTCTCTCTCTGAAGGCCGCGTCTCGTCCGCCATGTTGCTTAGTTCCGGAGACAACTTGATAGAGTTCTGTTATTTTTTTTTTTCTTTTAGAGTTCGTTTATTTTATTTTTCTTTGATTTTTTATCTATTGTGTTTTGATGGATGTGTTCGATACTACTACTACTACTACTACTACTACTACTACTACTGCAGCTATTACTGCTGCTGTTCCTACTACTGAGATAAAGACAACATTGAGTGTGATATTAAGCTTAACAATAATTTTTTCCCCTCTGCCACTTGAGACTCTGTCAGGCATTGTTATGTCGGGTTTTCTTTTCGAATTCATTCTGTTGGCGAATATTTTTTTACCACTACTACTACTACTACTGCGACTACTACTACTGCTACTACTACTACTAATTAAAAAAAGTTGATAATAATAACTAATTTTTTTTCCAACCTTTTCTTGAAAGTTTCCGTCGACAATGTTGGTTAGACTTGCAGAAAGCTGTCTGGGTTTTAATACATAAATAATTATATTTAAGCTATTGCTACAAGGATAAGAGAATTTACATTACAGCTGTCACTATTTACATCAGCATTATAAAAAAAAAAGGTTGTGGATCCAAATGGAGGTGCATCTCCAAATTCAGTTAGTTCATCCTTGGCCCATATCTCACCTATCCCTAAAATTACATTTTACTTTAGTTACCAGAGTAATATATTTGAAATGTAGGGACATACATGATCATTTTGTCTTCAAATAAAGTTATAATATAAAAAAAAAAACAAGTAAAAATGCGCAGAAATTTCTTCGGCGCAATGGAGTTTTCTGTACATCGCATAATCAAGGCCACAGAAAATAGATCTGTCTTGCGGTATTCTCTGTATAATGCTGTATGAGCTGCGGCCCATGAAACTTTAACCACGGCCCGGTGGTGGCATGTCCTGTATCGTTGCCAGAGGCACGATTATAGCTAACTTTAACCGCAAATAAAATCAAACTACTAAGGCTAGAGGGCTGCAATTTGGTATGTTTGATGATTGGAGGGTGGATGATCAACATACCAATTTGCAGCCCTCTAGCCTTAGAAGTTTTTAAAATCTGAGGGCGGACAAAGCCGGCACAATAGTTTTCTTTTCAGAGAACTAAAAGGTTCGGTAATGAAATACGAATCAATTCCTAAAACTTGTAAATATCCGAGATGAGACCTTGGTATTTTTGGGGAAGTTAAAATATTGTTATATTATTACAGGTGTTGAATACGAATGATGATTATCATATACGCTCGGGAAAATGTCATTTCAGCGGTCATCTTTTGTTTTGCATAACGTAATTAAATGCGGTGCCTTTTAATTCCACGATGTTGTAATCCATTTGCATAAAGATGAGTTCGCTCATAGTGATTACAATGCTAAAAGTCATTTGGGCTAAAACCATTAAATGGATTTTGTTTTGTAAGGCTGAGTTTTGCGTTAAGAATTTTGTTTTTTATCCATAGGGAAGCGTTGTTTCCTGTTGCGAATTCAAATAGATCTGAAATTTAATTATCGTCTGGGAGCAAGTTGCTTGTGTACAAGTGCAGAAACACACACACACACAAACATATATATATATATATATATATATATATATATAATATATATATATATATATATATATATATATATATATATATATATATATATATATATATATATATATATATATATATATATATGAATCGTGGTGGTCCCGAGTTCAGGCTCGTTTAATCTCTTGGTCTTAGCCTGGGTGGAGAGATGACCTGAGCGCTGATTATGTAAGTATATAAATATTTCGGTCATGAGGGCATTATGCCATTGTCCAGTGCCCTGTGCCTTGCCCCTCTACCGCTTATCGTCCACCTTAAATCTCTCTCTCTCTCTCTCTCTCTCTCTCTCTCTCTCTCTCTCTTGTCCTCGACGAATGTAATCCTCCACCACCAGAAAGATGGAACCAATATACAGGCATTGTCTCTCTCTCTCTCTCTCTCTCTCTCTCTCTCTCTCTCTGTACACACAAACACACACACACACACTCACTCACAAACACGCAAAAACACACTCACTTTGCACACATACTTGAGTGACAAGCATGTATTTGTAAAAGATACGCACAGAAACTTATCCTGCAAAATAATTTATATATAGTACAGCGCTCACACACACACACACATAAATATACACATACATACTTAAATACAGATGCATACACACACACATATACACATATATATACATACATTTATAATATATACTGTATATATATACATATATATATACATTTATAATATATACTGTATATATATATATACACACACTATTGCAGAAATTACAGAAAGGCACACCAACGCAAAAATAACATTTACGGCAGATGGATATATAAGTAATAATTTTCCCCTTTGTCAACTTCCTCTCACAATATGGCCGTGCCATCACGACATTTCGCATTAAAGGTTATGAATATTGGGTGTTAAACTCGCGAGAGATTATTTGCGCATGTAATTATATCTCTAGATCAAAACGAGTTCATTTGGGAAGGTTTTAATACTTTCGCAAATAAACATGTGTAGTTAATACTTGCGCAAATAAACATGTGAGTTTAGCATGCGTGTTCATAAGCTTGCCTGTGCAATTAAGTGGGAAATATATTTGAGGGAGATTTTGGTGCGGAAATTCGATGTCTTTGGTCTGATTGTTTTTCGTAATTTTTTTTATGTTTATATTTTTTTTCTACATTAGCCACAGCCGGGTCTCTGACAGTGGGTGGCTCTGGGAAAAAGACAAACAGTCACTAACATATTCATGTTATTTCATATTTTTTTACATTTATATTTTTTTTTACATCAGTCGCAGCCGATTCTCCTAACAGTGAGTGGCTCTAGGGAAAAAGACACAAGAATCACTAACATATTCATTACTTTAATGACTTAATCTTATTTCCTATCTCTAATCCCTTGCATCTCTCCATCCATAAAGATGTTGAGCAGCCATGATGACATAACACCCGTTCTCATGTGAGAAACACAATGAGAAACATGCCAAGCGCCATTTTTTATAATTTAAATTCATAAATTTGACCCAGAATGGCGCTTGGCATGTTTCGAATAGCCCCATAATAACTCCAGATCATTCACTTTCATTATACTTTGTAGTTTTGATTAGAAAAAAACTCACCGAAAAACTTAATGTTTTTTGCCATGAACATATCCATCTCAGCATTTTTTTTTTTTTTTACGTTTGTATAATAATAAAAGAGTTGATCTGCATATTCTCATCATTATCTTAAAATTCATATTTTCCCCACACCAGTCAATCTGTTATGTACTCTACTTTCTTACTGAAGATCCTATTACATACTTCCTATGGCATATTAAATTATGTCCTATAATACATTCAGTTCCCGCATCCACTTTAATCTTTCTGTAAAGAACAATTACTTTTGTTACACGTTCCTTACTGCACCATTCCCTCTTCCAGATATACCTTACAAACCTTGTCCAGCCAGTTTTAGTCGTGCTATCAACACCGTACAGTGCATTTCACTTACGATCCTCTGAATTCCTGTTGTCTTTCCATTCTTCAACCTCTTTAGTATTGTTTTGCATATAGAATTTAGGCCAAAGGCCAAGCACGGGGACCTGTGAGGTCAGTCAGCGCAGAAAGGGAAACTGAGAGAAAAGAAGGTTTGAAAGGTGTAACAGGAGAAAAACCTCGCAGTTGCACTATGAATCAGTTGTTAGAAGAGGGTGGAAAGTAAGATGGAAGAAAGAGGATGTGAAAGGAGGCGCAGTAAAAGGAACGAAAGGGGTTGCAGCTGGGGGCCGAAGGCATGCTGCAAAGAACCTTAAGTAATGCCTACAGTGAACCGCATGAGGTGTACTGACGACACTACCCCCTTTCGGGGACCAGCCTCTTGAGTTCCACTCCATTAGTCCTCAATAGTTACTTCGGAAAGTATTCTCAAACATACATTAACCTTTTCCACTCTTGTGTCATTCACCTCTGCTTTAATCTGCTTTCAACAAATTTTGAAAATTTTCTCCGCATTAACCCGGACTGCATTCACTTCAGAAAGCATTTCTGCACCCTTTCCTCTCTGCCTTAAATTTCACTTCAGCCAAAAAGGGATGAGAGATCCCTCCAGCCACTCATTTTCTCACTGTTTACAGTTACACGCATTCACACAGATACACACATACACATACTACACACAGGCTTGTACAAACACACCCACACACACATTATG